>NW_028274813.1:100335378-100486893 GCF_037043125.1 Eumetopias jubatus
CAGCTAGCCCAAGGTCTAAATGAGGATGCTCTTATGGACTGAATGTTTGTGTCCCCTCAAAATTCATGTGTTGAGGCCCTCATCCCCAATGTGATAGTATTTGAAGGTGTGGCTTTGGGGAGTTAATTGGGTTTGGATGCGTTCATGGGGGTGGAGTCCCGCTGGGATTGGCTGGTGGCATGGCACACATGTGCTTGCCCACCCTCCCTCTTCCTGTGTCCTTTTCCCTCTCTGCCGTGTGAGGATACAACAAGAAAGCAAACACCCGTAAATTGGGAAAAGGGCCCTCACTAAGAACCGACCATGCTGTCACCCCAATCTCAAACCTCCAGCCTCCAGAACTATGAGAAATAAATGTTTATGGCTTAAGCCACCCGGTCTATGATACTCTGTTATAGCAGCCCAAACCGATTAAAGACATAGGCTAAGCAGGATTTATCACACCTGCCAACTGCAATGGACTGGGCCAATAGGCTGCTGGGGTGGCTAAGAAGCTGAGAGGAAAGAGTGCTAAGGATAGTGGTTTCTTGAGTGCAGTGATTTCACTATCCCTGGTCTAAAAGAGCCTAAGATTTGGAGTGTCTGGGTGGCTCGGTTGGCTAAGCATCTGCCTTCGGCTCAGGTCATGATCCCAGGGTCCTGGGATGGAGCCCTGTGTCGGGCGGGAGCCTGCTTCTTCCTCTGCCCCTCCCCCTGCTTGTACTCTCTCTCAAATAAATAGAATCTTTAAAAAAAATAATAAAAGAGCCTAAGATTTGAGGGATTACCACTTAGTTCTTACCTGGGTGGGCAAGGATTCCAGTTCTACAACAAAACCATGGGCCCTCGGAAGTACCCTGCCTGGTATCTTTAAGTCGTGTGTATAGAGATTCTATGGAATCCATCAGAATATGGACTTGCATCATGCATTTTCAAAGAGTAATGAACATTTATGACATTGAAAAGCAGTGAAAAATATAGATTCTAAAACGAATAACTCAGTCTCTGTGACAATAAAACAAAACATTGAGTGATTACCTGTTTTAGAAAGGTATTATCAGCCCCATACCTGGCCCTTAATATTTAAATATTAGAATTAGGTGCCCTACTCACGTTCCCTTCTGGAACTAGCAATTCGCTCTCCAGCGGCTGGGAGTGTTGGCTACTGATGGCTCACAGCTGAGTCCTCTCCAGAACCTGCCTTCAGTCACAGAGCTGCTCCTGGGGGCAGCCTCCATTCAATGGCTCATCAAAGGAGGATACAAAGTCTTGACCTTCCTTGCTTCAGTTGGAACAACTCAGAAGGGCCATCCCAGTTCCAGAGCTCCCATAAGATCACCTGAAGCCTCTGTTGTATCTACCTCACAGTCCAATACCTCCTCTGTCCTAACCACCTCCTTTACTCTCCATTCTGCACATAAATCTCAGAATCTGTTTCCTGGAAACTGACATACAACATGGATCGAGTTGAAATATACATAGAATAATAAGATATCAAAGATGCTGTATGCTAGGCAAATTTTAAATGACTTTCATATTGATGGAATAAAACTGAAAATTTAGGGAAGCAAGAAAGGCATATAAATTTTAATGAAAATATTTCCATTTGTCCATAATATCAGCTTTACCTATGTGTAAAAAAATATATATGTTGTTTCAGTTTACCTAGGATGCCTCTTTGTTCATTTGGGGGACTTCTCCCACTCTAGGAGATTTGAAGAGCAGGAGCCAACTGTGGGACCCAAGTCCCTGGAGGCAGAAGTAGGCAAGTGAGCCTGGTCTGATCGATCTATAATGATTAGTCCAACAGAAATGCGTGTGACCAAGGCAAAGCCAAGCAGAGTCATTCCACGAGATTTAATGGTACACATCAAAAAAGACAGGTTCTTTCTTCTTCTATCATAAGCTATGATAATGTAAGTCTGGAGCTGCTAGTGACCACTCCCATTTACAGTAGAAGAGAAGAAAGCTGACACGTAGAGAGAAAGAGAGCCAAGAGATAAAGAGATAAAGAAGACAAACTGTCTATGCCCTTGGATCCAACTGTGCCTGAAGTCAGAACCTTGGACAACCTAGTTATATAAGCCAAAAATATTCCCCTTCATTTTGCTTTAGCTGCATTGATTTGGGATGTCCATCACTTGCAACTGATGGAGTCCTGACTAATTCGTTGCATTAATCATCCAGAGACAGATTAAAATAAAACTAAATGACAATTAGGATCGTCATAACAGCAAAGCAGAGGTCCCAAATCTGAGCAAAGAAATGCAGTCATGAAAAAGAGAGGATGCATTTTGGGGTAGCTCTTGGTGAAAAGCTCGAACCTAGAAGCACTACTAATTGAGGCATAATATAGAATAAAATATAGGCAGAAATAAAATGGGGTTTGCAGTGTAAAAAAGTCACTGATGACCCACGAAATAAAACAAATGGGGCAGTAAAAACTCCACCTGGTATTCTTGGAGTGGAGGAAACAAAGTGTCCAGTTGAGGTCAGGAGAGATGGAGGAGGGAGACGTGACCGGGGGGCGCAGGCTGAGAAGGCTGATGGCGGTGGAGGGTGCTCAGGCAGGCAGTCTGAAGGAAGGGGCTGTCAGACTCCAGTTAGGGGAGGGGCCTTCCACGTCAAGAAGGAAGCAGGTAATGAGACTCACTGGCTTACGCACATCCTGCAATTTATAAGGGGCAGATTACCTGTGAAGCTAACAGAATTAAGCGTCAGTGCTCCTCACTGGGAAAAGCCCCTTAAAGATCCTGTGAGGGGCTCCTGTAATTTGCTTACATGGTCAGATGTGTTCGTAAAATTTGCAAAAGCAAGATATGTTAGCCATTGTTGGTTAATAAGAGGTTTAAGACGCTCTTTCTAATCTGATTTCCCCTCTTTCATCCTGACCCTTGTGTTTTGTGGTGTTAAAGTGGTAATGAGCATCCTGGGGAACCAGCTAAGGAGAAGTTGAGTTGGGGATCCGTTTTGCATTTAGTGGATTACATTTGTGGTGTTCAAGTTCCCTTCCACGTGCAGTTACTCCAGTATCGCTTGCCACCCTGGTATAGGAATGTCTTCCAGGAATCCTCCTCTCACCTACTTTGCTGGCTTATAAAAGTGCAGAGCAAGAGGTGCTAGAGCCATGTGAGTGTGTCCTTTGCCAACTGACACCAGACAGAGGTGGGTATAGGAGAAGAAATGCCTTCGGAAATAGAGCCAGAAAGTAGTTACATGAGATAGCCTTCCAATCATCAGATGTAGACAATTATAAGAGGATCCAGTTTTCATCGTGACATAGTCAGGATGGAATTTGCATCCCCTGTCAACAATGAACTCAGGAATGCAAGGTATACAATTATTACATATTTTCTATAATTCTGGTAAAAACCATGTGATTTAGAATATATAAGACTCCTTGTGTTTAAAGGCACAAACCTTTAGCTGTACTACAAACAGCTAGGACTTCCATGTGACAAGTTGTACGCTGTATGCATTTTCACAAAAATATTGAATCAAGTCATACATTTTATGCATCTACAAAATACAACATGAATGAGAATACCACAAAATTCATATACTATAGAGAGGGCTTTAGCAACAAAATGGTTAATGCAGGATATCATTTCAAAGAATATTTAAGACTAGTCCTTGCACAAGAAAATTTTAAATGTTCTGAAGTCTTACAGGTCTTCAGTGAAACTGAGTGACGTTCCTCCCAAATTTAAAGACAAGCCTAAAAACAAATGTGACAGTACAATAATAATCTGTGAATCTGAAAAAAAAAAAGTTCTCTCAATGGTCAATAAGTGAAAAAATTTGTCAACCATACTAAAAGGAAATTATCTTTGAGGAAATTATTTTTCTCTGTAGAAAACTTTACAAAATTGTCATGAGAAGGCAAAGTGTTTGCAGCTAGAAAATATTGGGGGAAAAGTATTATATAAATATGCCAAGCAGATAATGATGGGTCTAATGAGTGTTATCTTTCTGGTTGTGATGCTTGTGGTATTTTCAATTTTATCATTTATTTTGATTTCTATGATCAATCTAAACAGATATACCCATTCATACATAATTTTGTATCTGTCATTTTGTATTTTTTGATAAGGACCCCATCCCCTCCCCCAGACTGTATAAACATCATGCCCCACAAAACCTGTTCCTGCGGTTGGATTTCCTCCACTGGACAAGAAACAAAGGTTAAAGGGGAAGACACCTAGAACCAGCCCCCTCCCCCCCCACCCCCCCCCCCGCCCCTGGTCCCACCCAGTAACTGTGGCAAAGGCCTAAATTTTTGTTATCTGCATTCAGACCCAGCTGAGTAGATTTTGTGCTTATTCAAGAGACTCATTCCTTCCCACAACATCTTCCTACCTGCTTGCTGAAATTCACCCAGTACCTGGAAATAGGGAAACCTATTTTTCTACTATTCAGCTTAAAATGCAAATGTTCGCTTTAATTAACTCTTCTGTGTAAATGAGTTTCATTTCTCGCTGTTTGTAAGGTGTGTGTGTGTTGGGGGGGTTGCCGGGCAGGGTGGACAACAGGATCTGAGGGAGAAGGGAAGCAGAAGAGAGACAGCAGGGAGGATGGAGAGTGAGGACCATCCCTACCTGGGGGAGATAAAAGATACAGACAAGACAAGCCTGGGGACAGGGAGCAACCTTTGTCCCCTTACCTTCCGCGCAGTGGTGGTACCAAACAGGAGCTGTGCTGGGGCGGGGGGGGGAGGGGGGGACGCGGGGGGTGTTACCAGCACCGTAACAAGGCTGCATGATTTATGAAGTGTTTCTGAGCCCAGCCCCACATCCTATAAAGAAGGGTCATTCCCCAGGGATTCGTTAATCAAGGAGCACTGTACAAACACCACTTCCTGTGGGATGTTAATACTGTCTAAAGCAGGAGAGAGCGAGAGAGTAGGGAATCATTGTTTAAGGGAGAGAGAAATTAGTTCACAGCTGAAAAATAAAACTCGCCTTGTTGTAGAAAAGGCCTCTTTGCTAACAAGTGAAGAATAAGCAACTTTCTTATGTAAGCATTTTGACACCTGTAAAGTAGATTCTGTACTTAACTAAAAAGTAGATACTTTCTTCCAGCTCCTAAGCTTCTTGTTCTTAGTGTTCTTAGTACCATGGAGCAGGCTGTTCTAGCTGATTCCAGCCCAAGAGCTGGACTTCGGCAGTTTATTTACGTGACTTATTCATGTACGTGGGCTATTAGGTATAAAGGAGAAAGATAGGGCTTTTAGGGAGAAGACATGCCACCGGGCCCCACTCCCCTGGCCTGGCTTGCAGCCTTAGAGGGGAGGGGTGGGGCCAGAAGGGGAAGGAGCTCTCTCCAGGAAAGGAGATAGGTAGGATGCTGACAAGGAAGAGTCAGAGCAGTGAAATGGGGTGGGAGAGAAGCCCTGAGGGGACGGAAGCTGGCGGACAAATGCATGAGCCAGGTGCCAAGCCGGCCTTGTCATCTCTTTGGCCTTATTCCCCTTGACCTACACCTTAACTCGATCTTACCATTCATAAGACCAGGAGAAATGAGATCCCCAAGGAAAAGAAGACAAGAGGCAGTGCTTCTCCCATACCTGAAACTAACTGCCTATGCAGTCACTCCAAGGGCAGGGCAGCCCAGAGCCATCTCATCACACCTGTTACAGCTTAGGGAACAATCCAGTAGTATGAGACAATGGGATCAGGACTCTCAGAGTCTAAACACAGAGAATCCAGAGATAAATTTTAAGAGGGAGGCTCTAGTAGTCTACACTGAAAAAGCCAACCTCAGTGCTTTTGACTTAACCCCCACCCTTGGTGGGAGGTGGAGAGAGGGGAGAAGAGTTTCTTGAGCCCTTGTATCCTAGATGCTAGCCAGAAACTTAGAACTCATTCTCCAGGACCGAGATTTCCAGTGGGTCTGTGGAATTAGACAGACCCCCTCGGGTAACACTGGGGCTGGACGAAGGACAAATCTCTTCCTTCTGTCCCCCAATCTCCAGCCCTTTGGAACATTGTTATATCAGTCAAGGCTCTTCCGGTTGCAAATGGCAGAAACTCAGTGAAACTGGCATTAGCCACAGAAATTGGGGAGGGGGAAGAGAGGAGATTATTTGTGCATATCATTAAGATGCCATTACTTATCTTTTAGGCTTTGCTAAATAAAGGGGCTCAGATGATTTTGTTAGGACACTGTCTCTAGCTCTTGGTGGCTCTCTTCTGTTGGGCCAACATGGTGGCAAAAATGGCCCTAACGATTCCATACTTATATGGACCTCAGAGTCTGCAATTGCAGAGAAAGAGAGACCCTTTTTTCCCAAAATGTTAGCGAAAGTAGCAAGTGGCTTCTCACTGATCAGGCTTGGGCCATGTGGCCATTCCTGAACCAATCACCATATCTCAGAGGATGAGAAATGGGAATGAGACCAGCTCCACCCGAAGCACATGGACTGAAAGTGGGAGTGATTCTCCAATGGAAAACTGGGAAGTGTTATCAAAATATGAGAGAAGAAAAGCTGGACAAGCAAAAGAGATGTGCATTATAATTGTTATTCACGTAAGATCTAATTACAGGAGCAGAAAGGGCAGGTTTGAAGGAGACAGGAGCTACCAAAAATACTCACCGTGGATGTGTGAAAGACAGAAGGGCATTCCACAGCTATTTTGTGGCAGCAAAAAAGAGTGACATTATGGGCCAGCTGGTGCTCACTCTAGTCTCAGGTCTTTTGGGCTTCCACTGGCAAACAAAGCCACTTTCTTCTTCCACCTCCCCCCTTTCCTCACTGGCTGTCGGCGTGAGTCGTGGGCTGTCTGTTCTGATCATGGCAGGCGGGGTGTCTTCCATGCCCACTGTCATATTCCAGCCAGGACTGTCCTGTCCTCAGTTCCCTTAACCAAGAGGGAGCACGAGACTCTTCCTTGCCTGGGGCAGCCGGTGACCGGAGAAGAGCTGTACATGACACAAGAGTGGTCCATCTATGGGCTAGCAGGTGACTCTGTGAGGGGTCTTGAAGGCAACAGTAATCAACCAAACCAATCCTACTGGGAAGCTGGGAAAGTACCCTGCTCCTATGGCAGTCTCTGTTCTTGGTGGCTCTCTGCTTCTGGTGCTAGCTCTAGTCTACTGACTCCTCACATTAACCAGCACCCCCTTTGTTCTTAAGAAGTTTTGTCCCTTCAGTGTAAACCTCTAACACAGAGCAACAATTCACCACACCCTAGAGGCAGCAGCTTTGGTTGTCCCATGTCCTCTCTGGTGACAGGCTAAGTCACGGAGCAGCCCAGAGAGGGGCAACACTATAGTAAATTCTCCATGTTGTTTCTGGGACACAAGGATGCTCGTGGTGGCAGACAACATGATGTATACACAGCAGCAGGTTCAGATCCTATCAAAGGCAACTGTGTGTACATCAGACTCTCTCCAGGTCAGGAAAATGGACCAGAACACCCAAAAGGGTGGAAGAGGGAGAAGGTCAGGACATCCAACAGTACACAGCCCTTACTCTAAGACAGTGGCTTGTTAAAAACATCGCAGCTGAAGCAAGATGGCAGGTGTGTCAGGCCACCTATCTTTGCCCTGGAAGATAGGTACGCTTCTGGGAAAAAAAAGAAAAAGAGAGAGAAAGCTATGGATAAGAACCAGTATAATAAATTAGAGAGGAAGACATTGCTCCCAGCCATATAAGAATTTCCCCAACTTGTCACCTTGTCAAAAATGGAATCTTGATTCCTCTCTGTCAACGTCAAACATTTCCTGCCTAGTTAACATTTATAGGTGCAGGCAGGGAAGAGGTGAGAGTAGCATTGATAAGTGCTGGGGGAACACTGCTTTAGAAAAGCACATTAACCCTTTTGCCTGTTCCAGCTCCTAGGGGGGAGATAGAACAGGTGGGCTTAATTGGCTCTGAACAAAGTCCTTGAAATTCCCTAGAAAGCTATGCAAGCAGATGTCACTCTCTGGCACCGAGTGTTAAAGAGGTATCTTTGTAACAAGCCCAGCGAAAGGCGGATAGCAGATTTGTTTTGATGAAACTAAGCTTCCACCCTCACTTTACAGGGATTTGAGGACACCCTCCCCCAGAAAAAAAGACAAGGTACTTCCTGTGAAAGTTTACAATTTGAGTTCTAAGTGTACCATGTAAGGGTTGAGGGTGAATTTAAATGGCATCGTGTCAGAACAGTAATCCCATCAAAATTATTCCCCACCCTCTACTAGCTCTCTCTCACACTTCCTGATCTTTTTTTTTTTTTTAAGATTTATTTATTTATTTGAGAGAGAGAGAGTGCACGAGCAGGACAGGCAGAGAGAGTGGGAGAGAGAAACTCAAGCAGACTCCCCACTGAGCTTGGAGCCCGACGTGGAGCTAGATCTCACGGTCCCCTGAGGCCATGACCTTAGCAGAAACCAAGAGTCAGAGGTCCAACCAACTGTGCCACCCGAGCACCCCAGATGGGAATTTGGATGTTTGTTTTGTGTGTGTGTGTGCTTTGAGAGAGAAAGAACTAGTGGAGGCGAGGGGCAGAAGGAGAGGGAGAGAGAATCTCAAGCAGGCTCCACACACAATGTGCCCAGAACTGAGCCAACCAGGCACCCCTCACACTTCCTGATCTTTAAGGTTAGTTCTTGTTTCCTTTTGGTATTGGGGAAAGACACTTTGTGAGGAAACAAAAGCTCTGGATTTGAGCTGTTTTCATCATCTACAGTATGTACGATCCTGGGCATATCTATTCTGAGCCTCTGTTTTCCTTCACCATCAAGTAGGACAACTTTATGTTATACCTGCCTCACAGTTTACTGCAAGGGCCAAGTATTTTCATCTGCCGGACACTTGCCAGATACCCTCTTTGTGGCAGCATGGGTGTCCAGGTGAGAAGGATATGAAGGAATACAGACTGGAACTAGACTCAGCTCCGACCTTTGGGAACTCACTGGGAAGCCAACATACAGGAATGTGCTGTGTGAATGAAGAGCACTTCACAAACAGAAGCCATTTCCATTTCCTATTGCACAACCTGTGGTCGTCCTCTAGATTTATCCTTCTAGGTAGTGTTAAGTCTACCTTCTCTTGGTCCCAACTCCTTTCTTCTAACTCACTTCTAAGTATGGCTTCTAAATGAGCATCCCTTGCAAGTAGAGAAGTTTCCAGTTTCTCTTCCAGGTTAATCTTTATTGAAGAGGATTCCTGGAAGGGTGAGCTCTTCTACTTTGAGACTCTATTCCTGGGTCCAGGATAGATTATTTAACCAAGATGAGCCAATGTCCAGACACAGCCTCTATCCAGGAATTCAGAACTTAGACACTGAAGGAGGGACAGAAAGAACAAGCTGGGTGCAGGGGTGGCCTGTGAACAGCGAGCTCCAGAATGGAGATCCATCACTTCAACAGGTGTGTCCCCAGAGCTGCACCCCTGACTGTCTAGGAGAGCTCTTGGCACTGTCTGTTTTATTTCCATTAGTATGAGTGGGGTTCTGTTCCTTGTGAACAAATGATCTGTCTGACATCCTCTCCCAGACAAGCATGGCCCTGGGGCACTGGCCCCAGGCTAGCCTGCAATGTCCCAGATGTCTGGGTTTAGCCCAACAATGACCTATGTGTCTGTGTACTGCAGCGTATAAAGCTGTAGCCATTTTTAAAAATGGAAAACATGTAAAAGAATAAGCTATTGTAGAGCTAATCCAGTATAAACAGTCACCTGGTGTAAAGAAGCAGCTGAACCAGGGTCAACAATGTTATCATTTGTCAAAAACATTTAACCCCAGTCAACAATTTTAGAAGAGAGAGTGCTGGTCTAGGCCATCAGACTGGCCTTCTGCCTCAGTTTCTCTGCATTACACTCTACTCTGACAGTATTACCAAAATTGGGCATTGAACTTTGGCAAGAGCCAGGAGGCTCCATATGGCCCATGCTCACCCCCTCTTCCATGGACATACCTCCCAGCTGCAAGATGGTGTCCCACAACTCATTCACTCATTATTTTATTTAACAGGTAATTACTTAACAGCTACTGGATGGCAGACCCATGCTTGGCATGAAGAAACAAGGGAGAAAAAACAAAATCTATACTTTCAAGAGCTTTCTGAAAAGCAAAAGAAACCTACCCTTTAATGAATCATCACCACATTATGTGACAAATGCAGCTTTTTAAAATATGTTCACGATGGAGAGCTAATACAGAGATGGGAGAGACCAAGAGCATTCAGGGAAGATGACCGGAAAGCCTTTCTAGAAAAAGTTCACTTTTGAAAACTGAATGAGCTTGTCAGGAAAATAGGGTGACGTTAGAGGGAGAAAAAGAAGATCACTTGAGGAAGAGGGAAGAGAGCATCACTCAGGCCCATAATCCTTCAACTTCTGCTCCTGTTCCTCAGGATCGCTCACCACCCAGGCTACGCTGGCTGCTATGGCCTACTTGCCAAAATAGGTCCCCTGGATGACAACAGAACTGGCCACACCTTCCACGTCTGCACTCAGTATTTCAGATCCTTGGCTAAGAGTCCTTGCTAGTATGTTCTTTTCTCCAGGCCTTGCCTATGGTCCTTCAGTTGGGATCCCAACGTGTTGTGCTTCTAGACTCACGTAAGTCATGACCCTGAGGATGCAGTGAATGTTTCTTGCATGGGGGTGTGACCAGGAAGTAAAACAGACCTTGGAAGGTGGTAGGATTTCAATGGGTGGCAGAGAGAAAAAAAATTGAGGCGGGAGGTAGAGAAAAGGCTTTGTGAGAGAGTGATGTATTCCTCGCTGAGCAGGATGAGAAGAAACCAAGAGAGGGGTGTTTATACTGGAAAAGACACTATTTCAAACAGAAATTTCCCAGGCAACCTATCACACAGAGGCACCAAGGGCACAGTGTATCCAAACAGTCCTGCCAGTGAGATTTTTGTCCCACCATGGGTCAGAGTTGAGCAACATTCTGAAGCTCCAATTTGTCCTAAGTGAACCAATGTGCAGAACTAACGAGGTCATCAATTTTTCTTCCAGCTAATGAACTCGTCAGGAAGGGTGTGATACGGGAAGATGATGAGATGAGCAACCAAATCTGATTAAATAGTTTCATCTTCATCAAAGAATCAGAGACAGAGCTGAAGCCCCATTATTCACTGGAAGGGGATAATTACACAGAGGAGGCTGCCATCCAGGGCCACCCCTCCCCTCACCCAAATGGCTCTACTCCTCTGGATACAGGGAGTGGGTCAGACCTGGGAATGGACATTCGTTTAATTAAACAACTATTTATGGGCAACTTGCTCCATGTCAGGTGTGGACCAAGAACAAAGGATGGAGATCTTGTCCTTGCTTTTAATTAGTTCATAGTTGATCCAGCACGGAACAGCAACTAACTGGAAAATGCTATGAAGGATGCTTTCCCAGCACTTTGATCCAGATGCTGTGGTGATAAAGGAGAGTAGGAGAGTGGGAAAGGGGAGGGGACCAAGGAAGTCTTCTCATAGGTGGTCACCCTTGAGCTGAGCTTTAAAGTTGAGCAGAATTTCATTAGGGAAGAAAGAAGGGAACTGGAAGGACACACCAGACAGAGGGGCGGGCTTGAGTAAAGATAAGGTGGTATGATAACATCCAGCTTGTTTGGAGAAACAGCTCTTTCTTACCCTGTTTCACAGACTATATAAGCCATCCAAAGCCAGTCATCTGGGCTTGGAAGCAAAATAATCAGTTCTTTTCAAATAATTTAAATTAGATCAGTCCTTCTCAGACTTTTTGGTGTTGTGATACTGTTTAACTCAGATTTGTGGTTACCAGAGGTGGAGGGTGGTGGGAGGTGGAATCGGAGGAAGGCAGTTAAAAGGTACAAACTTCCATTATAAGATAAATAAGTACTAGGGATGTCGTGTCCGACAGGATGAGATGACTAGAGCTAACACTGCTGTGTGATGTACAGGAAAGTTGTTAAGAGTAAATCTTAAGAGTTCTCATCACGAGAAGGAGGGTTTTTTTTTTTTTTTTCCTTTTCTTCTTTCTTTTCTTTTTATTGTATCTATATGAGAAGATGGATGTAGCCCAACCTACTGCGGCAATGATTTCACAACATACGTTAATGAAACTATCATTCTCGTCTTACCAACCGGGAAATCAGGTCTTTGGAGGCAGGACTGTGTACTACAGCCAGGTCAGCGAGAAAGACACAGTGGAACTGGAGGGACTTGATCTGGGCCTTGGAGAATGGCTGGGCTTGGGTACATGGAGTAGAGGTAGTAGGAGGGCATTCCAGGAAGTGAAAGAAGAATGCATGGTGAGCTTAAGAAAAAAACAAATCAACTTGACAGGAGCAAAGCCTTCACCCATCGTTTCTGTGTTGATTTAGCATTCCCCATGTGCAAAGCACTGGCGAGGTGCTGGGAGGTCATCACGTGGGTATGATGTGCGGTCCCTGCTCTAGAGGAGTGACAATCTAAACATGTGCAAAAAAGAAGGAGTAATTAAGGTATTTCATCTCCTGAGGTCATCCCAGTCCTTGCTTTGACTTAAACAAGGTGAAGAGTATTGTCTCTAGGGGACCACGGTTACAAGCCACCTTTGCAGCCTGCTGATGGAAGGAGGACACTGAGGAGGCTGATTACTCTCTCAGTAGCCAGCTAATACCTTGGTAGACATTAAATGGTGACGGTCAACAGAGATAGTGTATCTAGCTGATAATCAGGGCCTGGCAAGTTGGACAGCCATCCCAAACTTTCCTCTCCCGACTCCACACTCTCCAGAATTACTTGTGATCTCTTCCCCTTCTTCCTCCTTCCATTCTCCTTTGCTGCTTAACCATTACTCACAGGACTTGAAAAGAATAGAGTTACTCAAGGGGCACTTCTTGTGTGTGTGTGTGTGTGTGTGTGTGTGTGTTTTATTTTTTTTTAATAATTTTATTATGTTAGTCACCATACATTACACCATTAGTTTTTGATGTAGTGTTCCATGACTCATTGTTTGTGTATAACACCCAGTGCTCCACGCAGAACGTGCCCTCTTTAATACCCATCACCAGGCTAACCCATCCCCCCCCGCCTCCCTCCCCTCTAGAACCCTCAGTTTGTTTCTCAGAGTCCATCGTCTCTCATGGTTCTTCTCCCCCTCTGATTTCCCCGCCTTCATTTTTCCCTTCCTACTACTTTCTTTTTTTTAAACATATAATGTATTATTTGTTTCAGGGGTATAGGTCTGTGATTCATCAGTCTTACACAATTCACAGCGCTCACCAAAGCACATACCCTCCCCAGCCACCCCATCCTTCCCACCCCCCCACCACTCCAGCAACCCTCAGTTTGTTTCCTGAGATTAAGAGTCTCTTATGGTTTGTCTCCCTCTCTGGTTTCATCTTGTTTCGTTTTTACCCTCCCTTCCTCAAGGGGCACTTCTTAGGGCAATGCCAGAAAGGATAATAAAATGTCAGATGCAATAATGAGTCACCTTAGTTCTAAAACGCCTCCTCCAAGGAGAACAAAGTAATTGACACTTCGGTAAGTTGAGAACTATCATGTATACAGAAAAACATTCCTTCTTACTTTGGATCTTCCATCCTCCCCTCCTTCCCTTCCTTCCTTCCTTTCCTTCACACTTTATTTAGTAAAAACTGGCGACGGTGGGTGGGGCAGAAGCCTTGGAGGTGAATGCATCTTACCCTTTCTGCCTCTGCCCAGGTAGGTCCAATTGTTTGGTCAACATGCTAAATAAATTTCATGTAAGTTAGGAGCCTATATAGCTCTAGTAAGTTTCCTTGGCTTTTTCTTTTCCTACTCAAATACGGTTGGTTATTCCACAAGGAATCCATTGTGGTCCTCACTTTTGATCAGAATTATTCTAGAATAACATACATTTTCACAAATGACCTCCTGTGCCTTGAAGAGATCATTTTCTTGATAAGCCCCTTGACTCTCTTTTTGCAAGTCTGGCAGCCTAGTTTATAGGCTTTGTAACATGAAGTTCTCGCCATTAGGGACTGAGCTAAGATCACCAAACTATTTCCCATCCATCCTTAGTTGAGCTTTGAGTCACAAAAGTAGTAGAAGGCCCAGCATGATATCTCCTCGGAAATGAGCAATCCCTTAATTAAACAGAAGTAAATAGAGGTTACAATGTGTTCCTTAATTAAATAGATGTAAATGCCCAATCACTCTGCTTTCCACACACATCAATTTTGCATCATCTCATTTTCCTGTTTGCCCAGTGGAAATGGGAATTCTGAGGCTCTATTTTGGTCAACATCTCCCAAGTGTGCCTGCCTGGCTGCGTGTTCAATCATGCATATTTACCTACTAGTTTACAGAGATCTGCAGCGAGTGTCTACTCTCCCTTCTTCGGCCAGGCTTAGGAATTGCTATGAACCTGACGTCAATGAACCATCGAAGAGAAGCAGCCCTGCCTTTGCCCAACACAATATCATGACTCCCGCCTTGGAAAAAACATACCTGAAGATATAAGGTAAAGGGTGTGGTGTGAGAAGGGACACCTAACATAAATACTGAGCCCTCTGTGTGGCACTGGATGACCTCAGAGCAACAATGCCCCATGCCTGCTGCCCTTCTTTATATGCAGTCTCCAGTTTAGGCCAACCCCTCCTGGATTTAGGAATATAATCCATGGAAGCTATGATGATTAGTTTTGTGTGTCAGGCTTGGCGAGGCTATAGTGCCTCATTGGTCAAATGCTAGTCTAGATGTTGCTGTGAAGGTGCTCTGTAGTCATCACTCACATTTACGATCAATTGGCTTTAAGTAAAAGAAACTACCGTCCATCGTGTGGGTGGGCAAGTGAAGACCTTAAGAGCAAGAACTGAGGTTTCCTGGAGAAGGAATTCTACTGATCAGACTGTAAGCTGGCCTACATGGCACTTCTCAGACTTGCCAGCCCCTACACCTGCCTGAGCCAATTCCCAAAAATAGACCTCTCTCTATATATGCACCCTAGTGGTTCCATTTGTCTGGAGAACCGTGACTGATACAAAACCTGTCTGAATAAGATGAGAACAGCGTAACTCCGGTTTAGAGAAATTAGCCCAGTCCAACCACAGCTCAAAGCGAGCCCAGCGAGTGCCCTTTAAGTCACTGAGGTGGGAGGAGTGGGGTGGAAAGAAGAGAGCCAAGTCCACACCATGCAAAGCCCTGAGCAATTTAGGCGGCTTTCATCTCCTTGCTGGTGCCGGGGAGGCCAGCAACTTGCCGTCCATGAATCGGACGGTTATCAGAGGACGACAGTGGGTTAACAACCCTTTAACTGAGTCAAACTGTTAATTGGAACAGAATCCATCTCAATTTATTCCTAGAAACAGTTCTGCTTTTCTGAGGCATTAGGAATAAATTGAGGTGGATCCTGTTCCAATTAGAATTTATGATTAATACCATTATTTCAGGGGGACCAGCTAAGCAAAGCCATGCACATTGGAAAAACTGTATGAGTGAGAGGTCTTACATAAAAAGGTTACTTGTGAGAACAAAGTCATAACGACCCAACCTCCCTGGTGATTTCTCCCCAGTCCCCGAATTTCCAGTAAAGCGACCGACATTTGAAGGTTAGGTTCAAGGAGTATTTTTCATTGACTCACAGGATTTCAAAGCTAGAATAAACCTTTTATAAATGAGGGAGCCAAGTTCAGAGAGGAGAAATGACTTGTTCAACAGTGACAACAACCAGACGTGCTCTTTGACCAGCTTCCCCTCCACTTCAGCCTCAAGAGCAAAATGAGTCAAGAGCTGAAACAACTACCTCTGGGTGGCCTCTTGCTTTGTTTTTTAAAATCATTACTGAAAAGCCAGTGTGCACTTTTCACTTCTGACTAGAGTCAATGGGTAGAAGGATGACGTGCCAACCCTGGCTTTTAAGTCCAGTGTCATCATCTGAAGGGAACATCCCACGCGTGGCACCTCCCATGCACGAAGCTGTCTGACAGTAATCTAGCCATTATGATCAGAACACTCACTACTCACCCAGCACTGTGCTAAGCACTCCACAACACGCCTTTACAACAACCCTAGGAGGAGGGTCCTATTTTTACTCCCTATTTACACAGAGGAAACGGAGGGACAGAGAAGTTACGTAGCTAGCTTATCCAAAGGCACGGACAGAATCAATGGCATGGCTAAGGCATGACCCTGGGCAGTGTGAGGCCAGCATCAACACTCACCACGGTGCTGGTCCAGGCCAGTCCCTGCTGAACTGCAACACTTTTACCATGGTGATATTTTTCTCCCCATTTGCGGATTAGAAAACCAAGGCTCAGCAAAGTGGAAGAACTAGCCCGAGATCAACGCCTCAGCTGTTTCGTCTCCAGATGCTACCACTCTGGAGCTCTTCAGTATTCTCTCTGAGATGGTCTTCACCCTCCCGTCTTCTCTCTGACTGCACGTGTGATTGCGACAAACTGATTTCCTGAATGAGTTTTTGAATTAATGTTCTGGGTGGATTAACCCAGTTCTTCCATTGTGGAGAGACCAGGTGTGTGGGCCAACATCGTTTCAGGCTTTAGTCCTGAGGAAAGTACATAGTACATACAGGTCATTCCAGCTTATTCCTGCTAGTGCTTCCCACACTTCCTCAAAAACAATCACAAACACAAACTCCAGAACCCCAGTCCATACTCAAGCATTTCTAAACCCCATGGAACTGGCCTAGAAGGCACCATGATTAACAAGTACCCCTGTATGATTCTGTTCCTCAGGGAAGTGTGGGAATGCTGGATAAAAATGATCTTTTGCTACCTCCTTCGGCCCCCTAATTAAATGGCAGCACAATGTCAGAGAGACCTGGCTTTGAATATATGGGCTTTACATAAAAAACATTTGATTTGGTCACTGCTCTGTTACTTACCAACCATACATTCTCGAATAAGTTATTTATCCTTTTGATACCTCAGTGTTCTTCTCTGTAAAATGGAAATAATAATGGTGTCTACCTCATGGCGTTGTTCTGACCTAGCTCAGTACCTGTCATGGCCAGGCAGGGATCAATAAATGTGAGGTATTATTTTATTTTATTTTTTTAAAGATTTTATTTATTTATTTGACACAGAGAGACACAGTGAGAGAGGGAACACAAGCAGGGGGGAGTGGGAGAGGGAGAAGCAGGCTTCCCTCTGAGCAGGGAGCCCGATGTGGGGCTCGATCCCAGGACCCTGAGATTGTGACCTGAGCCGAAGGCAGACGCTTAACGACTGAGCCACCCAGGCGCCTCTGGAGTATTATTTTATTATTATTTCAAGTACTCCAGGAACTTACATTCTAGAGGATTCTGTATCGTCAATTCTCAGAGAGGCAATTTTAGCCTTTGGCAGTAGGTACAAGAACCAATTGGTAGGGAAGGGCTCAGGAGGCTTTAGGTACTCCTAAAATCATACCCTACACTCCTTTACGGGCAGGTAAGGCAATGAAGAGCGTACCTAAATTCCAAGCTGTATGGACCCCCACTTCTTCCTGGGGCACAGGGCTCACCTTTGTAGCTCCAGGTCCCATCTGAGCCTGTCAGAGTGACCACAGTTCCCATAAGGACTTGGGTCAAGTCCGTTGACTTTCAAGAGCTCCCACAGGTCCTGGAAAGCAGAGAACCAGGAAGGAGTGTCTACTTATGGCTGGGCCATCTCCTTAACCTTAACAGTAGGAAGTCCTGGGTCTGAGCCTCTCTAGCAGCTCTAAGAAGCACCACCTCTAAATCAGCTCAAGGCTAAACCCCGGACCTAAACCTGTAAGTGGGGTGAGGGCAAGGACTTATCCATTCATTCACTTCCATAAATTTTTTTTTTTATTCAGTCCCTGCAATGGATCAGACCCTGTGCTAGCCCTCTGGATGCCTGGTCCTGCCCTTCAGAAGTTTACTACCTAACAAGTAACACAGACAAACAAGCAAGGGTCACACAGTGTGAGTGGTGAGTGTAACGAGAGGTAACCTGAGAGTGCTCAGAAAATTCTTTCCAATTCCATTTCAAACCCTCAACACAGCCCACAAGGGACTGGGTCACTTGGTTCTTGGCAACACTCACCAACTCCATTTCACACCCCTCTCTCACTTTCCAACTGAATGCCAAACCCTAGGCTTCTTTGCTAATGAGTGAACAGACCAAGTTCTTTTTTTTTTTTTTTTAAGATTTTATTTGAGAGACAGAGTGAGCAAGAGAAAGAGCACATGAGCAGAGGCAGAGGGAGAGGGAGAAGCAGACTCCCCCTGAGCAGAGAGCCCTATGAGGGGCTCGATCCCAGGACCCTGGGATCATGACCTGAGCCGAAGGCAGACGCTTAACGACTGAGCCACCCAGGCGCCCCAACAGACCAAGTTCTTATAAGGCTTTGGACCACACTCTGTCCCCCACCCTGCCCCTCCTTTTGCCTAGCCTTCTTAACTGTCCCTTCTGCAGTTGACCCTCAATCCCCGGACCAGAAGACTTCCAGTCACATTTATCTTTGTATCCCTAGCACTTAGCACTGCATCTACCAGGACAACATATATTTTGGCTGAATATTGAATCATCATTGCTTCCCTTCTCTCTCTGTCATATATCCAGGCAAGAGCTGTATCCACACCTCTGCCATCACTAAAAAAAAAACTTCTATCTGCTCCAAAATGCCATCCTTTTGCAACAAAAATCCCAGGATATCCTATGAAATTACAGATGTTCTCTTAGCATGAGCCAATTCAAATTCTTATTTTTGGGTTCAGTTGCCTTCCCCTAACAGAAATAATAAAGCACTACTTTAATAGGAAAAACATATCCAGTCAATTTTTATATTATTGGTTGGGGTGGACTTTTTTTTTTAAGATTTATTTATTTTTGAGAGAGAAAACGTGGGTGCGAGCGGGGGGGGGTGGGTTGGGGGGAGAGGGAGAGAGAGAATCGCAAGCAGGCTCCCCTGGCTGATGACCCTGAGATGGTGCTCTGAGCCAAAATCAAGAGTAGGATGCTTAACAGACTGAGCCACAAAGGTGCCCTGGTGGTGGTGGAGTTTTCACAGGAAACCTTTTTCTTCTCATTACCCGCTGTTTACCTGGAGAAGACTGCTGAATTCGGGGGAATCTTGTGAACTCACCCCAGACATTACTAAAAATCATATAAATGTATACTTATGAAAATTATATTAAAAGCAAAGGTAATAAATATGCAAAACTCATTACTCCCTATTTATTTAAAGACATTTTACTACTATCTGCACTCTTGAGGTTATTTACATCTATTGTATCTGTGTGATAGGTGAATATACTGTATAATGGTGTGCACCTGCTTCTCGTTTCCTGACTCTGCATTTAGTGATATCATGTTGGGAGCTTGAAATCAACATGGTGGAAGCATTTACCAAGGAAATCAGCAAATGGTACAAACCGAACCTTATTAATTTTGGAGGGAGCTTGTTTTTAAGCATTTACCAACACATGACTGCCACTAACCAAAGATGAACAAAGCCATTCCTGATTTCCAGAAGTTTGCCATCCAGTGGCGCATGTGCGTGTGCACACACACGCACACACATGCTCACACAGTTGAGTGTGACCCAAGTCAGAATGGCATACATTAAATGGAGCAATGGACAGCAGCCAGGAAGGGGGTGGCTCGGATCTGATTGATTTGCCTTTGGATGTGGGACATAAGATGAAAAGATTCACACAGGAGACCCAGAACATCTGCTTTGCCATCTAACTAATTTTTTTCATCCTTATTAATTCTGCAGGAAGATCCTTATGCAGGCACCAAGTTTCGGCCTGTGATCAATTCATATGCTTACCTTCAGGTCAGGTGCTTAGCTTCTCCCTCATCAGAAGATCAATATGTACAGGTCAGACTGTTTGAATATATCAGAAGGCTGGGAATGCCTCCAAAGATGGGTGCAGAGAACGAGGCAATCACCATGGTTAGTAGTAATTTGTCCTGTTCATTCCTGGAGCTCAGTAAAGTGTGTATTGATTTTTCTGCAAAAGATTAACCAATTGGAAGCAGTAACCCTCAAAACCAAGATAAAATATGAATAGTATTAAAAATACACTGGACTCATTTGTGTGATTATAAAGGCCAAAAAACTGTTAAACAATTTAAAAGATGGGTGGGGAGTTGTGAGCCACCCAAGCTCCTAGTAGAAGAGAGGATGCTGGTTTTGTTCCCCCAGCACATCCTTAATGGGGCTGTCAAGGTTGCTTTGTTGAACTTTAAACAGTTTTATTTGATATTTAACCTGTCTGTAGCACTTGTTTAAGAGAAAAAGGTCAGCCATTTGCAGTGTTTTAATTATATGTACAAACCCGTGTGTGTGTGTGTGTGTGTGTGTGTGTGTGTGTATGCGTGAATCACGGAGTGAAAGGAGAAGATACTAAGGGACAAGTGAAGAGGAGAGAAAGGAGGGAGGAAAAGGAAAGAAGGGAAGACAGAGGGAGCCGAGAAAAAGAGGCAGGAGGGCCGGGAGGGGAGAGACGGCGGAGGGAGAAGGCGGGGAGGGAGGGAGAGAGCAGTGGATCAGGTTCGGGGAGGCACAGCGGTCTAGAGTCGAATCCCAGCGCTGCCACCGGCATCAGTTACTCTTCCAACCTCAGCCTCGGTTTCCTCATCTGTAAAATGGGATGAGACGGCCTACACTGAAGGGGTTTTCAGAGAACTCCATGAGCGTGGCTGTGCAAAGCTCATTCCTGGCGCACCCGATTCGAAGTGTCTGCGCCGGGGTGTCTGCTGGGGGGTGGGAGAGGTTGGGGGCGGGCTTCCGTGCCTTTTTCAAAGAACACAGTTTCTCCACTCTGTCGTCTGCTTGGCCTCCCTTGAAAATCGAGCCCAAGCATCCACCCACCCCAAAAAAGCAGCACGGGGTCGGACACCAGGGCGTTCTGCTGGCGAGGGCGAGCGCGCAGAGCGTTCCAGGCGTTCCACCCGCCGGGCGGCAGCGCGCCGCGGAGGCACCGGCAACCACCAATGAACTTCCCACAAAGACAGTTTGCATCACCCGGATCCCAATCCATAACCTTTACTGGTCTCTGTAGAGTCATTACGACCATTAGGCTGTGGACTCAGCACTGTTTTAGCTCTTAAGTTAATACAACCGAGACTTTTTTTACTTTCCTATTGGGAAGGAACATGTGCAATTTTAGTGATTTCTTAGATCATTCCATAAGTAAATCAAATATTCTTTCAAGCCCAGTTATCAAAATTATGTCCTTTGATACCACGTCTTCCATCAAACTGCAGTAATCCAGATCAACACATTTTAAACCTCTGCTATCTCCTAATATCATCCCTACTAGATAGAGTAATTAAATTTGTACTTTTTTTTACAAGTCGTACTCAATAAATCTGAATAAATTAACAACGCATTACTAAGACTGCTACATTAAATTTGCATAGTGCATTTAATGAATATGCAGCTGCAAGTGAAAAGGTCTGCTACTGCGAACCTTCTACATTAGCATAACTACTTCCAGCATGTTTCTTAAATAATGCACTCATTTGCACATCACTGACTTGGCTAATTCTAACTTCAGTCAGGGTAGCCTTGTAATTAAGACTCTTGCTTTAATTTTTAATGAAGTTTATGTTACATCAATCCTGACAGTAATGAGGGGACATGGAAACAAAAAGGCTGCTAATAATTAAATTCACAAACCAGTTTGAGGGATAATAATTCCTGAGGAGAAATTACATGACTAATTATTAATTAAATATTCATACTATTGCACAGCCATCTCACTTAACTGCTCTTCTTGTTGGTAATAATATTGAGATGTGGATGCCTTTTGCCAACCATTCGGAGTTTAAGGTCTCTGGTTAATTTTAGTGTGCCATTAATCAATATGACACAAAAAATAAAATTGTTTTAATTGGTATCATTTTATTGTGTCTAAATATTACTACAGTTGGTTTAGTTTGTGGAGAATTAATCTAGTTAGTCGGTGCCTGTTTTATGGAAACATAAATCCAGTTTATATCCATAAACATCTAATGTCAGGACAACTTGACCTTTTTTTTTGTAACATTACTGTTTACAGATAATTACACCAACTCTTTAAAAGGTTATTTAATAGCTTTGCATTCATCACAGTAAAATGAAAAACATGCAATATTATTTAACTCCAGCCTGTTCTGAGGAGGTCTCTGAGACCCCCATTTACCCCTGCTGAAAAGTAAGCAATATTAATGTGTGGGTTTTTAGGAAATGTATGAGAGCTTTCTTTGAGTGTGTACAAACAGATTTACATGTGTGGGTCTGGATATTTGAATGTCTAATTCATAACTGAGATGGGGTCTGGTTACGAAGAAGGTATTTCCCATATTCACAACTTTCCATTGCAGAAAAACACTAGGATGGAGTTTTGATGATTCTGGATGTTAGAAATGGCAACCGTTTCCCTACAAAATCCAGTAAACAAACATTACAAAACCAGAGAAATTGCTGTGATGAAGCCTAATTGGCTGCAATATTTATTGTAGACATGCTTATTTTTTTTCCTTCCGTTTTCTAGATGGTATTTAAATGTCTGCATTTACAACACTGAAGTCCCCATCCGTGGGCAAGTTTAGCAAGGATGAGAAAAGATTTACAATATTTAAGTGGATAACATTAATCATTACATTAAAACAGATCATGGCATTTGTTTAAAGCTCTGATAGATTCCGAACAAAATGCTTCATGGAGACCATTATGCATATTATAAAATTAAATAGACACAGAAAAGGGACCTTTTTATCCTGCAGGGGCATTTGGAAATTCTGAGCCAGGGCAAATATTTCATTTCGTCTTTCTAATAATTCAAACTAGTTGATTCATCAAAGTGAACCAAGTCTATGACCATAAACCATGGGGCAAGGATTCCCCTCAGCTACTCTTGTCACTTTACTACAAACTGACAGGTTTGTAGGGCATTATTACTGGGCCTGATGTGTATCAATCGCTCCCTTTTACTAAATCTTAAAAATCTTTTTAACTTTTTTTATCTGTTCTCTTAAACTAACACCTGAAGGCAATTTGAAAAGACCACTCACCAGGAAATAGTTTACTGGCACAGGTCAGTGTAAAGATGTCACAGCAAGTCCTGGGTCCCTGGTCCTGTTTTTTGACTCCTTCATTTGAGGAAGTTCTGTGTGAGAAACCCTACTTGAGTAGCAGAAAGTCCTCCAAACTGGGTGAAGCGAAGATCACGGAAATGACCAGCCTTGCTGGCAAAAACTCTGGGGTAAAAACAAAACAAAACAAAACAAAAACTCTGGGGTACTTGTTGGGGAGGAACCTGCAGAGTCCTGCCTCTTCCTCCTTTCATTGCCACGTGCATGACATACATGTACCAGGTGTGGTAGGTTGAGGAAACCATCCAGCTCAAAGAGACCAGCTGACCAGAAGGACCCTATCATCTCCCTGTAAAGGGAAACAGCCAGAATGCCAGAAAAGGTTAGTGCTTGGAAGCCAGACACACCTAGATTCTAATGTCCCTCGGCCTTAGTGAATAGCTTTAATTACTTCACCTATCCAAATCACAGTTTCCTTTTCTGAAGGGGATAATCATGCCCCCTTGGCAGGTTGTTGGGAGAACTAGTCACACACACAGTGTCTAGCACTGTGCCAGGCTCATGAGAGACTGCACAAAATGCCAGTGATCATTATCATTGTTATTTCTTCCAAGCAAGATTGTCAGAAATTTAACCATTAGAGAGTCACTCCTTTGGCATAAACACCACCATCTTAGGCTTCTTTTTTTTTTTTTGAAGTTAACTTTATTGAGATGTAATTTACATACAAGAAAATACATACGTTTTAAACATACAGGTTGATAACTTTTGATAAAGGTAGATCCTTATGTAACTACCACCCAGTTAAGATGTAGAACATTTCCATCACCCCAGAAAGTTTCCTGCTGCTGGGCAACCACTGTTCTGATTTCTAGCACTGTTGATTAGTTTTGCTTAGGCTTCTTTTTAAAAATGCAAATTGTAGGCGCCTGGGTGGCTCAGTTGGTTAAGCGACTGCCTTCAGCTCAGGTCATGGTCCTGGAGTCCCGGGATTGAGTCCCACATCAGGCTTCCTGCTCAGTAGGGAGTCTGCTTCTCCCTCTGACCCTCTTCCCGCTCGTGCTTTCTATCTCTCATTCTCTCTCTCTCTGAAATAAATAAATGAAATCTTTAAAAAAAATAAAAATAAAAATGCAAATTGTATAACTTAAAAAAGGGATACCAGATAAAGCCGGAACTGGTCACCAAAGCCTTGTGTGAATTAATGTACAGCTCCCTTTTTTTCTGTACCAGAGGCATATAAGGCAATAATTGAGAGGTGAGTTAGATTAATGGAGGGAGGGGTATTGACATGATAAAAGAGGATGTAGGAAGGGGAGATGGAACTGATGAGGAAGAGAGGTTATCTATGTCTAGGCTATTTAACCACCAAGGTATATTATAAGGAATTTCAAGGAAAAACAAAAACCTACCCTGTGAATGTGGATTTCAATGTTCTTTACCTTTAGCCCTGCAAATCATAACTATTAAGGCCATAATGACCATGCATCCCTACTCTTCTAGAACAGCTTAATTTCATTTATTCTGTCTCATATCTATCAGGACTTGGTTGGTTGAGGGGAGAGGGAAGAAGTGGTCGATGTTATAAAATTGTCCCTATCTAAAGGTCTATTTTGTGTTGGAATTCCAGAAAAAAGAGAGCACACTGTCTCAGAAAATATTTAATGAGCATCATCAGATACCTGTCTTAAATACCAGGTGTCCAAAGGATAGACCTTTTCTCCCATGTCTCTTTTCCACACTCTGTAATAAATGTCTGAGAAAGCACCACACAGACCCTTAACCATAACCATACCAGCGTCTAGTAATGGAGGAAAATTTCTGGTGTGTGGCTTTCTCTGGTTCTTGTGTAGGAAGGCATGGAATGGAGAAACCTCAGATGTTGAGTTAGACAAATTCTAGCTCCTTCACTTTACTAGCTGTGTGATCTGGATAACTTGGCTGACCTCTCCAAGCCTCGTGTGTGACATGAGGAGAGCACCATGTACTCCCTAGGATGATGTTGAGGGTTAAATGACATATATATGAAAAGGCTCAGGTGCTCAGTAACTGTACATAATGACCCTTTTTCCCTATCCCAGAATCAAGCCAAAATCTCCTTATGGGGCATGACAACTCATTGCTGGAGGAGGTTTACATATGGATTTCAAAGTTCCTGAGGCTGGTTCTATACTATGACATTTACCATGTTGTTGTTGTTTCTTTTTCCCTTGATCAATCATCCCAGATTGTAGAGGTCAGCTCTTATTCCAATTCTGTAGTCCAACAGTCTGCCTAAATTGTTATGAGGATTAAAAGAGATTGTATTTGGGGGCACCTGGGTGGCTCAGTCTGTTGAGCATCTGTCTCTTGATTTTTGGTCAGGTAATGATCTCAGGGTCCTGGGATGGAGCCCCACGTTGTGCTCTGCGCTCAGAGCAGTCTGCTTAAGATTCTCTCTCCCTCTCCCTCTGCCCCTCCCCCTACCTGTGCAGGCGTTCTCTCTCTCTCTCTCTCTCTCTCTCTCTCAAATAAATAAATAAATCTTAAAAAAAAGAAGAGTTCATATTTGTGAAACAACAGTGTCTGGTACATAGTAATTGTAAATAAACATTTTAGGGCACCTGGGTGGCTCAGTTGGTTAAGTGACTGCCTTCGGCTCAGGTCATGATCCTGGAGTCCCTGGATAGAGTCCCGCACTGGGCTCCCTGCTCAGCAGGGAGTCTGCTTCTCCCTCTGACTCTCTTCCCTCTCGTGCTCTCTATCTCTCAATCTCTCTCTCAAAGAAATAAATAAAATCTTTAAAAAAAATAAAAAATAAACATTTTAAAACCATGCTCTAACAGTGTGACCCCTAAAAACATATCCATTCTCACTTGAACCCGTCTTTCCCCTGCTCAGCACACTTCATTATCACTAAATGGCAGATACATGCAATTGCCAGGTCTGTGCCTTTGTAAGTGCTGTTTCCTTTGCTTTCAGTGACTTTCTCCTTCTACTTGACCACCTTTCGAACCCTTATTCATACTTCAAAACCCCGCTAAACACCTACTTCTTCCACAGAGCCTTCCCTCATAGCTCCTTTTCTCTTGTCACTTTCTTCTCTATGCTTCCTCTACAGTGTGCCCACACTTCTGTTATACTTTGCACATCATACTATAAATAATCTGTTTACGCTTCTACTGAGGAAGGACTGTGCAAGATTTTTGTACCCCCAGCTCCTAGTATACTGCAAGGCACATATTAGCACTCCTCAGATTATTTGTTGAATCACACTGAATTTATGTGACAAATAGCAATTCCATGTTAATATTTATAAGCCTTCAATACACTTTGCACAATAATGGAGTATTTAGTGAATAAAGCTTTTTTTTCCCTTCTTTTTCTTTTTTTAATCAAGAGGCAAAAAGCCCATGCTAAGATGAGAGTAGATGAGAGTAGAGATGGGGATGGGGAGAAGTGGGGAGGAAAGTGATTGTTCAATTATAAATGGCAATTTCCTACAGGATAGGATCAATTCAGAATGAATTAGTCATTGGCATTATCAATGGTTATTTGGTAACAAATCTAAAATTCCTGTCTGAATTTTAATTAAAAGAACCACTAAATACCCCTAGTCAGTTGGCACATACATACAATTTTTTGTTCAGTTATAAAATTGTCTGTCATGATGTTGAGAATTGCCTGAACCCAAAAGGCTGTAATACAGGCTATAATGTTGACATCCTTCCTCCTTCAACAAATTTACATGTGCTATTTCTCATCATAAGGTAGGTGCTCATTGTCAAAGTCACTGGGTGTGGGGAGTGCTCACTGTGGCCTGTATTGACAATGTCGCCTCCCACTCTATTCTCGGCCTCCTTACTCCTGCAGTCAGAAAAGTACAAACTATTCCACCTTGGCTCACCTCTCCTTGATTTGTCTGTCTCCCTGTAAAGCCCTGTTGAAATTCACAGTTTTTATGAAATTTACTAATTTATTAATTTAATTCATTTAGTATGATTCATATATTTCATATATATATCCCTTTCCCTCCCTCAGTACAAAGATTCCTGCTCTGAATCCTCTCTCTCATCAATCCTGCCCACCCAATGTTGTTCTCCTTCCTTTACTCCCTATAACAAAAGTATTTGCTTATTTTATTTCGTAATGTCGGTAATACCATTTGTAATGGTTGTATAATGTATGCTAGACTGTCATAATTTACTTAAATATCCTGTCATTGGTTGAACACTTGGGTGGTTCTAATTCTTCACTGTTAGGAATGGTACTATAATAAAAATTTTGGAGCATGAAACCTTTTTTATTTTATTTTATTTTTTTGAAGATTTTATTTATTTATTTGACAGAGAGAGAGACAGTGAGAGAGGGAACACAAGCAGGGGGAGTGGGAGAGGGAGAAGCAGGCTTCCCGCCGAGCAGGGAGCCCGATGCGGGGCTCGATCCCAGGACCCTGGGATCATGACCTGAGCCGAAGGCAGACGCTTAATGACTGAGCCACCCAGGCGCCCCATGAAACCTTTTTTAAACTTTTACTATTTTTTCCCTTAGAATACAGTCCAAGTGGTGGTGATTTTGATATTTTATTTCCTTGGGAAAAAGCTTTATCTTCCATTAAAACTCAAGCATTTCACACACATTCATGAATGCATTTGATTTTTTATTGTGAGGGGTGAGGGACAGACATGATATCCTCTTAAAGGGCAATTTTCTCTGCGTTTCCCTTCTTTCTCTCTGTTCTCTTATTTTCCCCTCAGAATCTACTTGCAAGTCAAAAGAGACAAACCAAAGCACAAACCTGAGGAGAGCCCCGTCAGGGCTGCTGGGTGGGCACTCTAGCTACAGGCAAAGCTACTTTACCTCTTGACCAGATCCTCCCCTTTGGTAAAACTGTCTCAAGATCCCATCCAGTGTGAGAGATCCTTGAATCCATAAACCTGCACTTCCTCTGCTTTGCTCCAGCCCTCCTTCTTCAGGTGCATGCCTCTCTGCTTTCATAATCAGCGACTAAAGAGTTCCCTCTCTTGTAACTGAGTAAATAAATAAATAACTAAATAAACTACTCTTAAGAAAAACCCTGGGTAAATGCTACATTATACCCAAGTTCCTTTTCTACTTCTTCCCCCGGGACAGGTAAATTAAGGTTCCATAAGGTTTTCTGGAAAGTTGACAATGCCTACTTTTATAGGGCATGGTGTCTCATTTTATTTTGCAAAGGTACTCCTTTGCCCTAAAAGGTTTAGGATTAAATTCTCAGAATGGTTCTGCCTTCGGCCGTCTTAGTTTTTCAGAAATCATACCCCCCATTTTGCAAATAATGACGATAAAAATAACTCCCCATTGCCTTGTATTTTATAATTTGAAAAGCGCGTCTACATTTGTTACCCCATTTATTCTTCCATACAGATCTACGAGTGCTCACCCTTACTTTATGAAGCAGGAAACGGATTTTAGAGTTACCTGCCTAAGACATGACAGCCAGACCCCTTGAACTTGGATCCAATGAGTCCAGACTCAGTGTTCTTTTTCTGGCATAGATCTACCTGGAAAGCAACCAAATACAAGGTGAACAAGATAAACTCGTATTTATAGACTTCAGAAACCTTAGGAAATAAGATATTTTAATTTGGGGAAATTTATGGTTCTTTTCAAGATTCATTAGAAAATAATCTCACTTTGCTCTGTTAAACAGGAACCTATATAATAAGAAAGATAATAGTTTACATCATTTAACTTAAAAATACCTGTGGAGAATTCGCTACGAGCTACCCCATGTTAAACACATTATATGTGAATTATCTCAGTAGGTCCTTATATAACAGCTCTTTGAGGAAGGAATCAATACTATTCCTATTTTACAGATAAGCAAACAGATTTGGAGAGGTTAGTAATTTGCCTGCGTCACACAGCAGGCATGCGAGAGGCAGGATTTATACCTGCATCTGTTCAACTTGATAGGCATGGTTACACATTGCCTCTCCCTCTCATGACTGAAAATCAGATCTCAGGACCAAATGCCTAACTTGAATATTCTCTGATTTGGGTTGCAGATGGGTTGGGCGATGGTATTAGGTACCACACTGCTCCCATCAAGGGGAGAGGCTCCTTTCTCACTATTCCCACCAGGTCTCTTCAACACCTATAGAGACAAAATAGGTGCCTGGGATCTCCAGGGCAAGCCATTTTCCTACTTTTTGACCAGCTCTGATGGTTAAGAGTGTCTTCCTTATATTGGGCTAAATCTCAGCTCCTGCTGGCTTCCACCCACTGATCCTATTTTAGCTCCATAGAAAAAAATCTAATATTTCCCGTAACATGAAGTTGAGACAGTAATAGTCCACCCTTTGAGTCTGCTCTTCTTCCAAATAAAAAAGTACGGTTCCTTCAGCTATTCCTCCAATGACATAGTTTCAACCTCACTACTCTCATGAACATAGGTGTTTTAAACTAAACACGATTCTTTAGATGTGGTCAGCCTAGAGAAGAATAGGACTGTGTCCTCCCCGATTCTAAATACTCTAAATCTGCCAAAGGCACCCACTAGCTTCCTTGCCCCCATTCTACTAGGTCACACCGAGTTCACCGTCTACAAAAACCCTTATCCCCATGTCACACGAGATGCTCATGAGTTGTGTATCCCTAGTGCTGTGCTTGTGGAAATAGTTCTCCTCAGATCACGTGCAAACATAAACTTTCACTCTCCCTGTATTACTTTAACTTGTGTTGCAGTAGGTTTGGCTCATGAATCCATAAGCTCCTAAGATTCTCAGACAGTTTCATTCAGGTCATTGTAGAGAAATCTAATTCAGCCTTTGTAAAACCCACATCATGGTCTCTAGAATTAATGAGTCACAGTTTATTTACTATCCCCCTACTGACAGGAATAAAGACATTTGTCTTGTTTCTCATTTGTTTGGCCTCTGTAAGCAATGATACGAAAAACTGTACTTGTGCATATATCCTCACATACTGGTATTTTATTTTGAAAAAACAGAGTCAAAAGCAGCAGTGCTAGGTCAGAGGGTGTATATGCAATTGTGGAAACAGATTAAGAAAAAAGTAGGAGAGTAAAAGAAGTCTTTGAATTTTCACATAATGCACATATATTGCTTTGAAAAGCAGGAAAAAAGGTTTAAAAAAACTAGTGAAAAATTCTCTCAAATCTTTTTTGTTAATAAGCCTGCCTAAATAATCGTCTCTTTCGCTGCACTGCTGAAGTATTTACTATTTACAACACTCACTATCTGTTCCACTCCTGAGGTAATTAATCACAGAGGACATGACCACCAACCCTTCTATTGTAATAATGAGTTGTCATTCAAGACTTTCATTGCCATCCACGTCTTCAAGACCAGAGAGCTCAGGCTTGGAGTCAAACTCGCCAGGGCTCAAATTCCAGCCATTTACCCATGTACCAAGTGTGTGGCTTTGAGGCATTACTTAGAAGCTCTAAGTAGAAGCTCTAAGCTCCAGCTTCTTCATCTGTAAAATGGGTATAAGGCTTTACCTGCAAGTTTTCAGTATTAATAACATAATGTATGTAAAGCCCATGGTAGAATACTTGGTACATACTACTACTGGTTAGTTAATAGTTGTACATACTACCACTACAGATAGTCACAGCTAGCATTAATTGAATGCTTATTGCTAGGTGCTTTGCAAAGTACCTTGCAAGAATTACCCTAAAACTAAAGCTGTAACTCATACATGTAGCCACTCAATTAATTTCAGAATAAGGTAGGTATTATCATGACCCCTATTTTATAGATGAGAAAAGAGGATCAGAGAGGTAAGGTAAGTACTCTAGGGTCACACAGCTAGTAAGTTAGAATAAGGACTAGAACCCAGTCTGACTATAAAAAGCCTTCACTCAGAGTGGCAATGATCATAATTACTACTAATCTTGTTAATTGCCTTAATTCACATAGCTTCAGCCATGAGACTTAATGAAACCTCAGGGTGTCCACTGGAAGAATGAGTGAGTGAAGGGTCTAGCCCCATCTTAGGCAGTAGCCAGCACCCACATCCCAACAGGCTAGAGCAGCGTAGGCAGGCATCATACCCCTCCACAGAGTCTTGCCACAGAGTGGAGAGGGAGGGTGCCAGCGCCTGACCATGAACATCTCTGATGTGCCAGAAGGTGGCAGTGTGGTGATGCCTGGAGAGATTTGACTGACCAGAAGTGGACTGGAGCTCCTAGTTGGGGCCAGGGAGATGGTTCAGTCTCAGAGGAGAGGGGTTTGGGAAGGTGTACTGTGTTCATGAGGGGACTTCAGTCCTCTGGGCTTAGGGTTCAAATCAGAACCAGGGTAAAAGCTCAGTGGTGATGACACGATCATAGCAGGGTCAGAGAGGACCCCAGCTCTGGGGCCATTGTGCCTTGGGGGCTCACCCTACAGATTCACAGACTGAGGACTCCAATATCCATCGAGAGATTTGGTGTCACTAAGCCAATAGCCCCTGGGCATCCACCTCTACTACCAAGGGAAATTGGGAGTGGAAGGAACCTGTATTCATTTGGTGGATTCAAAGCCCATATCAACTTGGGACGCCTGGGTGGCTATCGGTTGAGCGTCTGCCTTCAGCTCAGGTCATGATCCTGGGACTGAGTCCCATAATGGGCTCCTTGCTCAGCAGGGAGCTTGCTTCTCCCTCTGCCTGCTGCTTGCCCTGCTTGTGCTCTCTCGCTCTCTGACAAATAAATAAATAAAATATTTAAAAAAAAGTCTACATCTACCTTAGCCATGATTCCAGGAAATATACTGATGTCTCAAACTTCGGCTTCTGTACCCCGTGTTTTGTGTTCTAGCAGAAGATTTTGCCTCTTAAAATCTTCCTCTTGATTCAAAAGAATATATCAATTTCAAGTTAAAACCACAGGACATGTCCCATATCGCAGATGAACAGCAAGGACAAGTCTTTCAGGTCTACTTTTTCTATGGCAGCTTTGCCTGTGATCCCTGCACCAGTTCCTGTACTTCCCTGATCTCTCTCTCTCTCTCTTGCTCAGTCTCACTCTCTCCCTCTTGGCTCTTATCGTTCAGAAAATGGCAGCATGTGAACCTCAGTGCCTGTGTCTCTGTAAAGCATCCACTTCTATAACTCTTCCAACCATCATCTAAAAATATGTCACTGCACTTGGCCTGGTAATATCTTTAGACTTATATTTACACTCAATACTTCAAAAGCATCACAGTAAGCCTGTTGAAACTTCAAATAAAAAGCTCAGAAATTCTAATAAGCACTAGACCACACTCACAAATAAAAACATTCCTCTGAATCCTCTGCTGAAGGATTCAGGAAAATAATTAGAACAATAGAGATACTGTCTCCCCAAATTAAACCACCTTCTGCTCTCTCCAAAGGTTTTCACTAAATGCCAGGGGAAAAAGTGCTGGGTTAGGTGCCGGAGATATGAGCAGAAATCCTTTCCTAGCCACTTGTTGGCTGCATGAGTTGAGGTCACTCGGCTGATCTTTCAGAGTCTCTTCTAAAACGGGGGTATTCGAAAGCTCAAGCAGTCATTGGGAGGACTGAATATAAAGATGTCCCCGAAAGCAACAAAGCTGTCATAGGCCTCCCAACTGAGAGCCTTCTCCTCTTTTTCCTTTGATGATGATTATGCCTTGATTGGCTTTCAAGATAGGGACCTCTGTTACCACTTTTGAATGGGCCCCTTGGTAGAAGACTCAGAACGAGGACCCATGCGTGTCTCTACCACTCACTGGGTCATCCTGGGGAAGCCACCTTTATCTCTGCATCTCTGTTTCTTTATCTCAGAGATACGGCCTTTGATTAGGTGATTATAAATGTCTCTTCTCAATCTGTGATTTGGGGTTTAACCTTTAAATTTGGTAGCACCCCTTTGTGGATTAGCTGAACCTGTGACGAGACAAGAGCTTTTCTTTTTCTGTACTGGCAGATTATCTAGAGGGTGGGTTCTGACTCAGATGTGTTTTCCTTCCTGCTTTGCTCCATGCTTTCCAAGTTATGATTTCATTTAATTCTCACAAGAACCTGGTGAGTTTGTCACAAGGCAGATATTGCTGTCTGGCATCAATTTATAGATGGGGAAAATGAAGCCCCGGGAGGATGGAGAGATCTACCTAGATCACTTAGGTCCTTGGAGAAGTTCTCTGGACTCTGGGAGACCAGTGACTGTGCAGGGAACCGGTGGATGCAGAGAGCCACTTGTCACCACTGCACTGCACCCACATTTGTCAGAGCCACTGTGATCTCTTGCCAGGGCTATTGTAATTGCTGCATAACCAGATTCCCTACGTCTACCCTTCCCCACAAACAGTTGTTTCTCAACTAGAGGCCATAGTGATGCTCTAAAAATATAAGTCAGAACATGTTCCTCCTCTGCTCAGAACCCCTCCAGTGGCTCCCATCCCACTCAGTGTCAATCCTTACACTGGCCCCAGACCCCACATGTCCACTGTATGACCCCCCCTTCCTCCTACACATAACTGCTTCATTCACTTCACTCCAAACTCATTCATCTCCTTATTGGTCCTTGCACATGTCAGGCACCCTCAGGACCTTTGCACTGCAGCTCCCTCGACCTGAAATGGCCTCCCACAGATATCTAAGCACCCACCATTCCTTTATTTTCTTCAGGCCACTGCTCAAATACCACTGAATTAGAAAGGCCTCTCCTGACCACCTGTAAAAAGTTATATTCCTGATAATCTTTACCTTCTAGTATTTTTTCCCCCACAGCACTTATACCTGCCAGCTTTTAAAAGCTTATTGCTCGTTGTCTCTTTCTTCTAGAATGTACGCTCCCTGAGGGCAGGGGTATTGGGTGACATACTGCATGTGCTTAGAACTGTTCTGGCATACAATAAGTGTAGGATAAATATTTGTTGAACAGATGAATGGACCAAAACAGGGCCTGAGAAATACTGAAGAACAAGTGAAAATTATCCATTTGCCAAGCTAAAGAAAGGAATTGGCTAACAGAAAACAGTCATTTAGCAGAGCCCCAGGGTGGGGCTGTATTCATTCCCCAAAGGCGGCCTGGGCTTTACTCAGTGGGAAGAATTCATGTGTAGATTGCTGAACCCTGTGAAATTAAGACAAGATTGTATTCAATATGGATGAGGCTCAGAGCAGTTTGAGATATTATCATATGCAGGTATCTCTGTACTTCTGCACATGCTTTTCCCTTGGCCTTCAATGCTCCCTCCCTCTTCACCCTCAGCCCCCAATCCTGAGAACTCCTATTCAGCCTATAAGGCTAGTTCTAACCTGGGTTTTCCTGACCCCTCAGGCTGAATTTGCTGGTTCCCTATCTGTACTTACTACCTTGTGTCATTGTTATGGGCCTATAATATTCTTTATTCTTCCTTGATAAAGTGTGACAGCTAGGGACACACTTTCAGTGCTATAACCAGGACAATCCCAGCAAACCAGGACAACTGGTCATCGTAAGTGTGCATGCCCTAAGGAATCCTGTATCAATTTTCTTTGTCTTTCCAGAGTCTAAATGAGATCTGGAGCATCAAAGTGTTCGTTAAGTGGAAAACATGCAGATGTGCACTCCAGTTTTTAGGGCCTGGGCAGAGTTCTCTTTGAGCTTCTTAAAGATGATCTCTACTGCTCAGAACAAAGTGAGAAATACCAGCATGAACAAATCCTATGAGAAAAAGAAGTTCTTTTCATGCTTGCCCAGCAGGCTGGTAACCTGAAGGACACAGCCTTAAAAAATGCAAACCAAACACACAGGTGGTTCTCAGCCTTTAGGATCTTGCTGTTCAAAGTGTGGGACGTGGAGCATAAGCAGCAGTGTATCTGAGACCTTCTTAGAAATGCAGAATTTCATGCTTTCCCTAAACCTACTGCATCAGAATCAACGTCTTAAGAAGATCCCCAGCTGATTCACACGCACACTAAAGGTTGAGAAGCATTATTTCACAGCCTGAGGATCAATGTCAACACAGACTTCACCAGCTTAACCCCAGCAAATGTTGATTTGGTAGGTAATTTTCATATATAGCAAAGATTGAGAACTGCTAGAAGTGTCTTTATCCTATTTCCTATGTTTCTCAGAATATGGTACTTGGACCACCTGTATCTGGTGTTTGAAAAAAGGACAGATTTCTGAGCAATACCTGAGAATGTGGAATCAGAATCTTGGTTAGGCCCTGAAATCATATTTTCAATAAATTTCCGGGGATTCTTATGTATACCAAAGTTTCTGAACCTCTGCCCTTAGAAAAAGGAATGACAGGTGCTTCTGTTTTTGTGTTTTTGGTTTTTTTTTTAACCTGTCTTCAATTCCCTCACTAAAGACAAAACTGACATTTTGTAATACCAGTCTTTTGAAGAACCAGTCTCTCTTATTTTCAGTCCATGTGGCTTAGATAGGAGGAGCTCTTCTAGAAGGAGGCACATAAGCTGGGCCTGACCAATGAGATGATGTCCCCCTGCCCACTGTGATCGCTTCAAGATTGGGCATGGGACTCAAAATTACTCCATTTCTAGAATTCCCGGGGAAGAGGCACTCTTTCTTCTGGCTTCCTCAGTTGTAGCATGTGAGTCTTGGGCTCCTGGCAGCCTTTGCTAATGTGTGTGGAAGCCTGCCACCACAGAAGAAAGCTGAGGCAGACGGAGGTCCGGAGATGTACAGAGGTAGAAAGCCTGCCCATTGCAAAGCCCCGAGAACCAGTCGTGTTGATTCAGGGCTTTGACGTTCACTAGAGCACAGCTTGACATCAGGTATTAAATGAAAAATGGATTCTGTCCCCAAACAGTTTGTGAAACATTGCATTAGACAAATTGCCACAGAATTCACATCTAAGGACTTCTCAGATTCTTTAACATGACAAAGCACACTGTGAGTTTCTAAGGTGTGGTGTTTTACCAGCACGGATTTAAAAAATCATATAGCATCTTATGGTACAGCGTCTCTTGGAAAAAGCATGGGTTAATGGTTTACAAAATGTTCCTGCACATATTTTATTTAATCATTCCAGTGGTTTTAGAGGGTATCACTGTTGGTACAGGTGATGAAAATAAGGCTAGAGATTTGGGGCGGATTGCCCAAGGCTGCCAGCACACACGATTCCCCACCCACCCACCCACTCACCATGGCTGATCTGGCCCCACAGGGCTTAGCCACAGAGTGGGATGGTGGGGGCAAGGCATCCCCTGATTCCTGGCACTGGGGTCTTCCCAGTGTTCTCTGCTACCTGAGGGGGCATTTCCTGGAATAAAAGAGGAGCCAAGGAGAGTTGGTTGGTCTTTGTGGATATAGCTAGACTACGGTGAATTATACGTATGTTAATGGATGCAAACGTAGTACAAATAAACTCCTGGCCTTTCTCTTTCAGGTGGCTCTTCAGAAAATCTTTGCAGAGACCATTACCCTAGGAAATCAGAAGCCAGAAAGGGAGTTGCTACAGGAACAATGAAAGGAAGTCCTAACCCGTGTTTCCAATTTAAATCAAGGTTCCCAAGGGATTAAAGGGCGGTGCACAGGCTTGGAGCATCTCTTCTCCCTGGATAACATTAATCTTGCTGGTGCTATGCCAGTACAATCAGACAGTCCCAGGGATTAGTTTTAAAAGGTTAAATTTGGGAACTTTTATCCAAATCAAACTCAAGAATGCACCCCCAGATTCATCATGTGCTGAAGCAAAAATCCATCTTTCTATCAATGCTTCAAAGATCCAAAATGATACAACTAGAAAGTAAAACAGTATCTTTTGACTTAAAACCCATGCTCTTTCCACTACACCACACGAGAAGGATTTAACAGGAAAGGATAAGGTCGAAATACCAGCTCCACTGAGATTTAGCTGTGTGGCCTCAGGCAAGACACACGACCTCTCTGGACCAGTTTCATCAGTCACGAAATGAAGGAAATAATGTCTGTTCTGTAGGAGTGTGGTGGGCACACAATGACACAAGTTACATGGAACTGCACTTAGAAAATCATGACCTGCACATGTTCTTTATTTATACTGCTACTATTGTTCTACAAATAATGACGTCACAATGGAAATGAATAGGAGAGTAATAGAAAGAGAAAGATGAAGATACAATAAAATTGAGACTCTTCCCCCTTTACATTGTCCCACATCCAGGTGTTGGAAAAACAAATGCAATTGTCTCTCTTATCTAAGACTTGACTGAGGGAAATGATGGCAGACATTGTCAAAGTTGCTCATCATTGACAAAGTGAGTTCACACCTATGATGTTGTTTCATTAATTCCACCGGATTTCCAAGTCCACCCTCTGTGTCAGGCCCAGTGCTGAGAACCAGCGAAGACTTTTTGTCATCACACATGACCACGGTGAAGAGGACCAAGGTGAGGTAAGTCTCTGCCAGGGACGGGCAACATTCCACACACAGGCGCTCGCCTGCTTTCCTAAGCCCCACACAGAATTACAGAGTGGCAAAATTTCTTCAAAAAGAGGCCTTTTTTTTTAGCAAGGTATCCATTAGGGGGACAGTCCTGCTTTAATATCTTTTCCCTCATTTTCTGACCATGGGCCACGTTTTTTTTTTTATGCTGAGAATATAGTTAGCATAATTCTCGGCACTTTGAGATTTTTTCTCTTTTTGTAAAATCTAATTTGGCAGTCAGCATCTGCCTTCTCGCTCTCAGAACCAAGGTGCACGTACAGGCTCCAAGATGAACTTGGCAATTTAGTTCAACCAACATTTATTGAGTGCCCTTGAGTGGGAGGCACTCTGAAACCCACGATCTTCACCACGTGGGTCAGTGGCTGAGGCCAGCCACGCTGAGTGCGGCCTGCCCAGTGCTCTGAGCCCTGCCTGCCAGGGAGCCGTCTTTGATGGGGATAACATATAACCTCAAGGAAAACTGCGGCCCGTGTCATTACAGGTCTTTCTCTTCTGCTGGGCCGTGCGCACCGAGGAACACAGAAATCTTCTTTATTTTAATTGTGAAACATTCCACTTAAAAAACATCCTTGTGGCTGGCATGTTTAATTGAGCTCCTGAGAGGTTGCGTCGGTGAGACTTCGGATGAATCGCCCGCAGTCCCATTGGTCTCACCAAGAACCCATTGATGTTTCATAAATCCAAGTCGGTACAAATCTAATTGAGTTACCATGCTGAATTAGCTCACATCTAAATGGCATTCATGTCTACAAATGGAATAATTAGAGTCTAGAAAATGGGATATATCAAGTGGCATCCCAAGTGACAACAGAGAGGCATTTGTATTCATTCAATCAACTGCTTAAAAAAAAAAAAGCTGCTGTAAGACTTGACTTGGGCTGGATGATTAGATGCGGTGTATGGGCACTTTGTTTCTCTCTTTTTTTATATATTTATATTTATTTGCAAGAGGCCCCTCTACTCATTCTTCAGGTATGTAAAAAAAAAGAAATGTCAGGGCTGAAGTTATTTTTGACCACCTAGTTTAAAAAAAGAAAACAAGAAAAGGGAGAGAGGGATAGTCCCATTTTAGCCTACTGATGTTTGTTTTCCATGATTGGAAATGGTGTCCTTATTTCATTCCTTTTGAGCTGTATTTTGTTTCTTCTGCATTTGCTTCTAAGCACGCCCTGGTAAAGATGAATTTACACCCCCCCCGGGGGGGGGAAAGGGGGGGCAGGTGGATTCTGATGTGAATGCCAGACCAGACCAGAAAAGTGCTAAAGTACCTAATCATAAAAAATAAAGTTCACATCTTGTCCAGAAAGAATCTCATTAAATGGTTTTATTTCCAAGTTACTTTAGTTGTGAAATTTTAGGAGATTTGAATTTAATGACTCTTTGATTAATAGTTCAACTCAGCAAATATTACAGACAGGAAGAAGGCATTTTGACTATGCAGGCTAATGGTCTCCTTCTAATTCACACTGTAGTCTTCAATCTCATTTACATGCTTAGTTTATTTATTACCCCAATTAAGTTTTGCAAATAGTTTGCAATGAGGTCCCCATGACCTCATAACTCACAATTACTCTTGGGATCTCCTGCCCACTTTGGCACGTTTTGAATAATGCTGCAATATCTTTCAGGAAAGGATTGTACTTAGAAAGTGATGGATGGTGATTGAGAGCATCTTGTCTATAAAAGACGGGATCTTAGATGTGTCTTTGGTCTGCTAACTTGTATGTAGTTCACAAATCTAAGCATTTGGAACTTTGGGATATCAATGCTCCCTGGGGCCATTGGTTTTCTCATCTTATCCACTGACAATGTCCATTGCCTCTCTCATCAAGGGTGGGAATGCTTCAGTGTTAGAAGTCTGTGGCCCCCATGTCCTACATGGTGTTATCTGATGGGGGCCAGAAAGATTTATGTCCCTAACCTTATTTTCACTCTTCAATTTGTCCATTAAAAATGTCAACTGGTGAAATCCGAATTAAGCCTCTAGTTTAGTTCATAGTATTATTATATTAATGTTAATTTCTTAGTTTTGACAAATGTACCACAGTTATATAAGACATTAGATTAGGAAAACCTGGGGGCACCTGGGTGGCTTAGTTGCTTGGGCGTCTGACTCTTGGTTTCAGCTCGGGTCATGATCTCGTGGTTGTGGGATCGAGTCCCATGTCGGGCTCTGTGCTCAGTGTGGAGTCTGCTTCACAGTCTCTCTCGCTCTCACTCTCATTCACTCTCTCAAATAAATAAATAAAATCTTAAAAAGAAAGATTAGGAACAGCTGAGTGAGTGGTATATAGGAACCCTCCATACTATCTTTGCAACCTTTCTATATATATAAAATTAGTTCAAAATAAAAAGTTAAAAAAAATCTTTCCATCTGCGATCCTCAAAACTAGTGGTATCTTTATCAGAGTTCTCCTATTAAAGTCCACTCAAGAGTGGACCAACCTAAGACTGGAGTGTGTCGGGGGAGGGAGAGATTTATAGGGGGAGGGGAAAGAGGATGGGAGCCTGGTCTCAAGTCCTGGCTCTGACATGCACCAGCCAGGGACCCTTGACAAGCCCCATGATCTCCCTGTACCCTAATTTCCTCATCTGACTGAAGATACCATCCATAATGCCACCATTTCAGGGTTCAGAAAGGAACAAATGTGAAAATAATGACTAGGCTTTAAGAAGCTAAAAAATTGTACAGATTTTTATTGACACCTCTGATGGACATGAGTGTCAAGGGCAAAACTGGCATATGAACAATACCTTAAGATATTATAGAAATTACTAAAAGAGTCTTTGGAGCTAATTAGACCAATCTACCTTTACAAGATGAGAATCCCAGAGTGCAGAAAGTGACTCGTCCAAGGGTGATAGAAACAGAACTCACACCTCCTAATTCCCTAGCCAGTGCTCTTTCTACTGCGTTGTGATATTTCCCAATGTATTCAGGACTGGCCCTTGCCAAAGGTCAAGTCAAGCAAAATAATCTGCTGGATGTCTCCTTTCCAGTTTTGATTTGAAAACCATACCCCCTTCTAATATTTTATTACTGTGTAATCACAGTGAATTTCCACACCAAAAGGGCTTTCCTATGAAGGATGGTCTAGTTATCAATGCAGAGAAAACTTGTTAAAATAAAGGCAATCAGAGTACTGCATAGAAATGGAAGTTCAATCAGTCTGATGATTTTCAGCAGCATAGCACCTGTCCTACAACTGAGATTAAACACCCTGAAATCTAAGGCCATCTAAAATCAAAAACCCTTCCCAGTTTCTTCATTTGCCCCACAGCATCACCTCCCCACAGTTCTCCAGGTACAAAATCTTGGGAGTCATTTTTCTCTTTTTCTGTCACTGTCTTAAGTTAACATCTTATCTGGGATCCTCTTGGGAGTAGAATGTAAGTCTGACTCATCTTCACAAACTCCCCAGCACCTCCCAGGATGCCTGATGCCGCTCACCCATCAGCTGTTCAAAACTGTTGCACGAATGTGTATATATGAAAGTTCTTGCAAAACCTTTCAAAAGGTCAGGCTTCCTCAAGGTTCCAAGGAGAGGATTTCTCTCTGCTTCTTTTCACACTTGAAATCATGCAACATTAAGAGATAAATTAATCTACTTCGCTGCAAGGTGGGCTAATGGATAGACTACCCCGCATAAGTCAGATCGCGAAATAATCCTCAGAACAGAATCTCCCCAGCTGCCAGGTTATAGGAGGCTGGATTTTTAATAGTAAATTTTTCACTATAGATTACTATAAATTTCATTAGCATGTTTGCTCTTCTAATCTGTGGATCTGTCCATTTATCACCATACTTTAATTTACCTTGTGCTATTTCCCTTGTTTGTGTTAACATCGCATATTGGTAATTCAGTCCCTGACTGTGTACTTTTTGAAATAATCAAATAATGAAATGCAAATTGGCTTAACATTTTGAATGCCATACCCAGCAAGGGTGCAGACATATGGAAAAGTAACTTGGTTAAAATGTTAAGTAGGCTTTGTTAATTCCAAACATTGGCAGCACACTTGAGAGTTTGCATCTGACCAAAATAAGTGTGTCCTTCACCTGGCCTCTGCAGCAGAGAACGGACAACGGAACAGCAGTTCAGTTTACGCAGATTTCAAGAGAGAAAGTTTTCTCAGGAACTATGATCCAACAAGGGAGAGCTTTGGGGAAGGGTCACCTTGGCTGACAATGATTGAGAGAATTCTGGTACAGTTTTGTGTATCCATGAACTCCTGGATTCATTTATTCAAGGCATTTGTTTATCAGAAAAGTAGAGAGACGGAATTAATAGGCAAAGTGTAAGTCCTAGTCCTTGTCCAGGATGACAGAAGGAATCAAAAGTTTCAGATTGCATAAGGAAAAAAATGTAGTGCTCTTCATCAAGAAAAGAAGTTTCTGTTGCTTTTAAGCTGCACCTAACAGGAACCTAAGTCAAAATCACATAATAAAAAAGGAAATGTATGACATGATGAGGAAGTCTTGAGTTGGGCGGCTCCTCAGCAGCTTGGGGCTATCATGAAGAGCCCTGGTCCTTTTCCATCTCTTCCCTTTGCCCATGTCAGCAAGTCAGTTTTGCCTTCAGACTGGCTCCCTTCATTGGCCAACAAACAGAGGTTCATTTTCACAAGAGGTGGTTCATTTCTTCCTCCTGTCTATTTGTAAGATAGGACATCATTTTTAGGAGCCCGAAGCAGATTTCCGCTCCGGTTGCATTGGCTGAAACCCAGCCACGTGCCTTCCTCTAAACTAATCACAGGCAATGGAAAGGAGATTACCAGGCTTGAGTTAACCTAATCAGGATTTGCCCCTGTGCTGTGGTCACATTCCCTGAGGAGTAGACACCTAAACAGACTTGAGTTTATGTCTGCAAGAAAGAAGGAAGGAAGGAAGTCACTCACAGTGGAGCAGGCACTCACTCTACAGAATGGCATAGGAATTGCATCTCTAGGATGGGACTCTTTTGCCATGACATCTGTTAGGCAGATGCAAAGAAATCAGTGATCCTAACACCTTACAGGGTACATTATTAACTAGAGATAGAAAGGGGAGAATGAAATTATACTAGTAAAAGTTCTCCAAACTCTGACTTTACATGGGAATCATCAGAAGTGTTTTCACTCGTGGGATCGTACAAACAGATGACCATTAGGTAGCTGCTTCTCTGAGAGCTTGGAGACAAAGTCTATACTATGTATGACTAACTGTGGGAGAAAACAAGGAGACCGAGTTTAGGAAGATCCAAAATTGATTCAAGGCAGTCTGGGTTGCATTCCTTAAAGATGAACCAGGGATGGGGTTATAGTTAATAAGCCATAACCTAATCAACAATATTGCATCTTGCTAAGAGAAAGAGCTACGTATAAAGGGGTTTAGAAGAATACTAAAATATTTTTAAAAGAATCCTGGAGGCAATCATTGTCAGTACCTACCCATGGATTGCTCTAGGGTAGCCTTCTTTGGCAAGGTAAGAGTGTCTCATACTATCTTAACTGAGCAGCTCTCCCTAACATCAAAAATCTTCCGATAAGGGGGCCTCTGTTAACATTTTCTACAGGGACTGAATGCACTGGGCAGGTCTATGCAAGCAATCTGACTTCTAAACAGGTAAACTTCTTGCTGTGGTCTGAATGTTTGTGTCCCCCACAAATTCATATGTTAAAATCCTAACACCCAAGGTGATGGTATTAAGAGAGTAGGGCCTTTTGGAGGTGATTAGATCATGAGGGCCCTGCTTTTAGTGCTCTTATAAAAGAGGGCAGAGAAAGCTCCCTTGCCCTTTCCACCATGTGAGGTTACTGCAATAAGATGGAGTCAAAGAGGAAGCCAACTCTTACCATATGACCCAGCAATTGCACTACTGGCTATTAACCCCAAAGATACAAATGTAGTGATCCGAAGGGGTATGTGCACCCCAATGTTTATAGCAGCAATGTCCACAATAGCCAAACTATGGAAAGAGTCAAGATGTCCATCAACAGATGAATGGATAAAGAAGATGTGGTACACACACACACACACACACACACACACACACACACACACACAATGGAATATTATGCAGCCATAAAAAAACCCCAAATCTTGCCATTTGCAATGACGTGGATGGAACTGGAGGGTATTATGCTAAACGAAATAAGTCAATCAGAGAAAGACATGTATCATATGATCTCACTGATATGAGGAGTTCTTAATCTCAGGAAACAAACTGAGGGTTGCTGGAGTGGTAGGGGGTGGGAGGGATGGGGTGGCTGGGTGATGGACATTGGGGAGGGTATGTGCTATGGTGAGTGCTGTGAATTGTGTAAGACTGTTGAATCACAGACCTGTACTTCTGAAACAAATAATACATTATATGTTAAAAAAAAAAGAAGATAGCAAGAAGGGAAAAATGAAGGGGGGGAAATCGGAGGGGGAGATGAGAGACTATGGACTCTGAAAAACAAACTGAGGGTTCTAGAGGGGAGGGGGTGTGTGGATGGGTTAGCCTGGTGATGGGTATTAAAGAGGGCATGTACTGCATGGAGCACTGGGTGTTATACACAAACAATGAATCATGGAACACTACATCAAAAACTAATGATGTAACGTATGGTGATTAACATAACATAATAAAATAAAATAAAAAGAGGAAGCCAGTTCTTACCAAATACTGAATCTGCTGGCACCTTGATCTTGTACTTCCCAGCTTCCAGAACTATGAAAAATGAATGTCTATTGTTTATGAACCACCCGTCTGTTATTTTGTTATAGCAGCCCAAACGGATTGATACTTCTCATAGTCAAACAATGAACCGACTTCCTGATATTGCCACAGATAATTAGGACTCCTGCGCGTATTCAGAAGAGGTATACACAGACACACCCAAATGCCAGTTGATATCTATTTTTTTCAATTATTGTCATCTCCCCCCAAGAGATAGATCTACTCCACAGCAGTGAATAAAATCAAAACAGGTAGCCCTGAATGGTAGTGAGTTTACTGAGACAAGTGTCACCTGCACAGCCTCTCAATTGATTATTGAGTCATTTGTTTTTGGTACCGTCTATAATAAGGAATTCTCCAGACTGCCAATTGGTAATTAGTGAAAATATTCTGATTTTTGTTTAATAAGACAAGAAAACCCTTCAATTTTTGTGCCAAATGTCTTCAACTAATTCAACTTGACAGAATCTACAAAACTTAACATCACTAAACCTTACTCAACTAAAAATCCCAGCCTACAATTTTTATTTGTTTACTACTTTTAAGTTGTTGCTGTTAAAGAAACTAGTCAGAGAAGCACATATCAAGTGTTTCATTTTTTAAAACCCCCTTCTGGGTTCTATAAAGTTTTAGCTCAACCTCCTGCATCTCCACCCACAGGCTCAGAGATGCTAGTTCATACTGGGACCGGAGAGCCAGCAGCTTGCAAATGTCTCAAGCATCAAGGAAAAATTCAAGTACTTCCACAGGACTATATAACATGGAAAAGAATCTAAGAAGCATTTCAACAAGAATTGTAATCAAAAGTGGTTCTGATTAACTTTCAGGCAACTGATCTGAGCAATCTGTTCCTAACATAAAGCTGTTTCTTGTAACCATTCCATTGTTCTTCTTCCACCATACTGAAACTCTTCACATGTGCCTTCTGCTTTTTGCAAGATCCCTCCTTATTAAAACATGGTCTGTGGTCTTAATTTATTCAAATTTGCACTCTCTAGCCCCTGGTACACGGGGGGCACTACTTATCAAATGGCAATGAATAGTCGTTGCTAAAGGTTGTGGGGTTTCCTGTAGGGATAGGTGTTTCTTGCCATGAACTGCATCATGCAGGAAACCCAATGTCAAGACAGGTTCATTGATTAACCGGGGAAATTAACTTTCCCCCCAATATCGAAAGTGGATGCGACGATGAAAATAAAGATACGTCTGTCCTCCAGTTTGGCTGCAAAGTGAAGCTGCTTGTTTCCCTTTAAAATTTTGCATAAAACCAACATCTCTCTCCTAGATTTAATTGCATCCTCGAACAGAACCTCAAGTCTTTCTTTTATTATTGTAAATACCATCTCATAAATCTGAAACTAAGGCAAAACAGAGAACCGAAAGCTCAGTGATATTTAAATCAGCAAAATGTAGACCACACAGTCAGCTGTGTTCACGTTTTGTTAAAATGATATGCTTTAAGAACCAATTAGTAGAGTGCATTATGTATGGACATAAATACTCTTGTTACTCACATGCCTGCATGAGAAGACCAGGAGAAAAACAACTCGATGAGGACCCATCAGTAGCAGCCATTACTGAAATCAGCTGATGCTCAGGCATCTCTAGCAATAGTGGGCCAGTTTTCATCACCAAGGAATGTAACGACAGCCTGCTCTCCATAGCCCATCCTGAAGCATCAAACCGAATTCTGACAGTTTCTGTGTCTATGTCAGTGTACTTGCTTACCACTCAGAGTGTGGTCCAAGAACTAGCAGGATGACCATTACCTGGGAGCCGGATGGGCAGGATCTAAGCTCTTGTGCATACTCATGCCCGTGCACACCGATGCACACGAACACACCTCATGCCCCCTTGTTTCTGCCCCAATATCCACTTCCACTCCCAACATACTGAATCATAATCCTCTTTTAGAAAATCCTCAAGGGATTCAAATACATGTTAAAGTTTGACAGGCACTGGTGTATATCATAGTAAAAGTAAATAACTTCTTTAGTGTCCCCCATTTTACTAGGTTCCACCACAAAAAGCACATAACCCAAGTGATTGTTTATCAGTATACAAAACACAGAGGAAATTTTCCCCAAGGAGGAGCAGACTGAATAGTATTAACAGTGCTTTAAACTGTAATGAATTCCCAGTCTAATTCACTATGAGGTTTCAATTTATACCACATTTAGAGTACTCCAGGTTCAAGTAATCACTGCAGTAATTAGCTTACTTCCAGTCCTCCAAAATAAACCCACTAATTTTTGCAATCAGCCTTCATTTGGTTAATCACCAGTTTAATTGATTTAATTAGTTTGATCTGCAAAATTAGTCAAGTGTAAATACTGTTTTGTAAACAGAGTTTAGCTCCAAGCTGTAAGATACGGAATTCTAATTCAAACCTAGAGTTAATAACAAAACCCACACATAGAGGATTTGTCATGGAATAGAGCCGTTGCAAGTTTTCAAGACAGAGGCCCTCAGAGGGTCTGGTGAATGTTTTAGAAATGTACTATTGTAATTACAGTATTGACTAAGCTATGAGATACCTCTCCCCTTCCCCCCAGCTAATTCTAATAGATATCACAATTACCATACGGTGATTGTGTTTATAAGACAAATTCTTTCCATATCTCTTTCTAAATGAGCTGGCTCAAATAACTCTAATGTTCAGAGGTGTTCACATTTGAATTTCATGTTTTTTTTAATATGTCAAGCCTTGCCCACTAAAGGGTATTTTAAACCTTCCCTGAAACAAATTTTAATACAGTAATTGAGTTTTTTAAGCAAACATGTCTACTTATTTTAACAATATGGAATTCAAAAGATACCATGTGATGCAAAATACTTCTTCACTTTTTAGTAGTTTTTTTAATACAAGTTCAACGAGATAAAAATTCCCTTTAAATACCCCCAAGTGAATTCATTCAAAGTGCTAACCTCGGGTAGATTCCCTATGGAATAAGACAATCTTCCCATTTAAAATCTCTGCCTAGTACATTGTAAATGAGGGAGGGATTAGGTAGGAAGGTAATTGTTTATAGACTGTATTTTCCCAGATTGTTTCTCATTACTGAGCCACTATTAATGCTACCGCTTTGGAATTTTCCACACCTTTGCTTGATTTTTTTAAAATTTAATTAGTATTATGTGAACACTTTGGGATTCAGTTAGTTGTGCTACTAACACATGTTTAAACTGGATTAAAAACCATTTGGGGAAGAGTGGTGCTATAAATAATTGATCAAATTGTTAAGAATGCAGAAGACAATGAACAGGGCCACCTAGTTACAATTTTTACAATGCACTGGATGCTGAGACAGAGGCTAGGGACAGGAGCGGAAGCAGCCTGTGAGTGAATGTCCTATTAGCTGTCATTCACACTTTAAAAATCTGTGCATCAGTTTAGAAAAAGGGTGTGGTCTTTTTTATTCCAAACACAGTGTTGAATTTGTCTGTAAAGCATACATTTATTGGGCCTACAACACTTCATATTGCCTCAGCAATGCTTTCTTCCAGCTCAAGCTTTTTCTGTAATGAGTCAGAGAGTAGATATTTTAGGCTTTGCAGGAAAGCAGTCAGAATCAATATGGAAATGAATGATGGGTATGGTTGTATTCCAATAAAACTTTTTATGGTCTCTAAAATTTGAATTTCATATCATTTGTGCATATCATGAAATATTCTTTTGATTTTTTTTCAAACATTTAAGAAGGTGAAAAGCATTCTTAATTCACAGGCTGTACAAAAACAGGTGGCAATCAGATTGGGCCACCGTTTCCCCACCCCTATTCCAGTTATTATGGGATAGGTAGCTACTGAGAGTTAGTAGAGACACATTTCCAACTCTGCCACTTCAAAGTTCATTTTATAACCTGTCATTTACAATTTCATATCAATTTCATAATCATTGCTCTTTGCTTACGCAGTCACTTCACATACTAGATCCAAAAGGCACAGGGCCAACAAGGAATTAGATATGGGGGCTCAGCCAGTGTTAAAGAAAAAGAAAAAAAGATCGGAGACTTATATACAAGCATGAGGTACTTAGTGCATCTTTAAGAGTCTTCAGGGCAGAGTTGGGACCCCTCTACCTCTGGCTGCCTTATGTTCACTTAAACCCTTTTGGTGACATTTTCCCTACTGAATATTGTTCTAAATTATTTTTACTTGAACTTGGTTTCATTTGAAGCAAAAATACTGTAGTTGTGGGAAGGGGAATTGGTTGAAAATCAAAGTGCAATTCTTCCATTTGTATTCTTCTGTAGAATGACTCTGAGCCCCCAAATCTCTTCTGGAAGGTTTTGCAGATATACAGTTGGGTATTATTACTCATTTCCCATTATCCCTGACAAGGCAGCTAGAACTATCACCAATGGGGCTTGATAACTATATTTCAATAAGCGCTTAATTTTCTACAAATTCCCCACAGGTAAAAGATGAGAAGTCTAAAATGTATTCATTTCAAATTGTTCCACTAATATTGCTAGAGAATACCAAAAGATAAAATAGAGCATTTAAAAAAAATGAGTCTGATTTAACCTGTACCATTTCAGCAGCCACGGAAGCTTGTTTGGAAATTCTTACTGCCTCTTAGTGGGTGCATGACTCTGGGGAGGTCATTCAATCTCTCTGAGCTGCAACATCTTTTCTGTAAAATGTGTTCGCAGAATGTGCCTTGCTGACCTTGGGACATTGCATTGATGACTTTGGGGCATTCTCACATGGGAAACCTGCCTATGGAAATGCTTTGTACAAGGGACAGAGATTCCATTAAAGAGGTTCCATTAACACACATGTACCGGGCATCGTCTAAGCTTAGGAGGCAGAAATCAGTAAGTGGAGGAAAAGTAGGCTAAGTGCTAAGAAGCAGTGCAAGCAAATGCTATGTATGTTGGAATATCTATATTTCCTGGGCAGCGGCCAGGAAAGTCTTGAAGGAGGAAAGAGCTAAGCAGAAGGAGGGAAGAGCATTTACGGAGTGAGCAAGGCATTTTTCCTTCACCACTCCACATTTGATGACTTTTCTTCTTCTTCTTCTCCTTCTTCTCCTTCTTTCTTCTTCCTCTTCCTCTTCTTCTTCTTTTTAATGAAGGCTTTCTGCTCCAGCTTTGGATATGTGTCTGGAATTTCCTTTTGTAGGATTGGTATAATAAGCACTCACTCCTGACTTCTTGCTGGACCTAGGCAGGGGTACCTGAAGGAGGAAAAAAACCAAATCCAGAGCCGACTGCTTTGAAAATCTCTTATTGTTTCACTAGGTATGTTTAGATCTAATAAGATGTGCAATTGTTACATCTTATACAGCTTTCCTAAACTTTTTAGGTATAACTAAGTACCCATAACACCTCCAGATTGTATGCTATCTATATTTCCTAACAAAGAAAAAGATGTAAACTGCAGACTTTAAGCATCTTGGATATTAAAACATTCTCAGGGTATTTGTGTGAAATTGGTAAAGGATTCTGTGGAGAAAGGAGAAAACTGCCTCACGGAAGCAACTGCCCACCTGGGAGTTCCAAGTGCAAATAGCAGTAGGATTCCAGAGTCCTAACTTTTTTTTTGCTGCAAAAAGTCCCAAAAATTATATGCCAGAGAATATCCAGGTCAATACACATGTTTGGCCAAGCTACCCAGGGCCCTGCTAAATTCCCCTATGTTTTTACAGTCAGTATACTTTTCAAATCTTGGGTGCTAATTTGTATCATTCGAAAAAACAACTGTGAAAGCTATTTGGTGCTTGCAATGCAATTATCACTAAAGAGGTTTTGGGGTATTCTCATTAAACTGAGTCCCAGATGTTTTTGCCCTCCCGATTTGTGTTGATCTGTTCTTTGTCGGTTCTAATTATCAATCAAGATGAATGAATTAGCCCTCTGCTCGGTGAAAAGCCTATTTCTGCATATGATCAGGTCCCAAGCTAACAAGAGCCTTCAGAGATATCTAACCTGGGAACGAGCCATTTCCTGTGCTTGCGTGCACAGACAGGTGGAACAAACAGCGTTGCTCTCTAATGCATATGTTTGAGGTATACATGCAATTTATGGTATATGTGAGTGTGCGCAAAAACATTCACACACAGATGGATACACCCACATTTCTGGACTGACTATAGATCTATATGTAACCCCTGCCTCTTCTAGTACAATATTTTTGATGTGAAGACTTTCATACTAATAACCTTTCCGGGGGGAAATCTCTAATTGCTGAGCCAGGAAAAAACTGTGCCCTAGGAGCCTGATTACAATATTTTAGTATGTTTGCTTCCCTTGGAGTTTCCACCAGTCTGCTCTTAACAGAGATACAAACTACCCAGTGGGCACTGAGTACACCTCACGGAACATTAGGACACCTTGTGCTAGGCATTAAACCATGGTCTCCTTTACCTCCACAGCCCTCCTGTTCACACTGGCAAGCATTCTCAAAAGCAATGTTTGTGGTTTCAGACTGGCATGATGCCACTGCACATGAAGCGTGAGTCTCTTTTTATGGTTGTTTCTGACGCTCTTGGGAACAAATTGTCCATCTAACAAAGATTCTTTGAACTGGGAATTCGCATGGCTTTGAATAGGAAGAGATGTCTGGGAGGCAGAAGGAGGGGGAAATAGCACCAAGCAGCAGGTATAGTCATTTGTTAGCAAATTCTGATGCTTCCATTCATCACGGCATAACATTACAAAGGGGAGAAGAGCCTTTATTTCTCCAGTAACAGCAGGCAACTTCACCTATCCTCTCTAAAGGAAATGCAACTGAAAATTGTGTGTGTGTTGAGAAGGGAGAAATTAAGTCTGCTTTATCAAAGACATATGATAGGCATTTTCATTCAGTTCATTTGAGTTTGTGTATGTATTCTTTACAATAAACATACATTATAAATTATACACATTATATAATATATATATTAAAAGGACTGTTTTTGCATAAGGCTGTTCTCCAGTTATCTAGGTGAGCTAACAAAAAAAGTGTCATTAATGTACACTGACATAAATTTTAAAAATCACTGTTTTTAACATTTGGAAGATAGCTCTGGGGAAATCTTGAAATCATACAAGACCGTCCTTGGTAGATTGGTTAGATGTTAATTTGCCTTCAAGAATGAAGGAAGCAGGCTGCATTTCTGCATGCAGGTCACTCACTAGTAAGCCATTTTTCAGCACATAAAAATTTTTAATTCTCTTTTGTTTTAAATCAGCTAAGGGGCAAATCCTTTCCCTTCAATCAGTAAGAACCTCTATAACTGTCACAAAACATTTTCCTAATGTCCTTTAAAAAGTCCAGGGAACTCTGACAATGAGCATCGAGAAGTCTTAAAAAGGTTTATAACCTTTGACCCAGTTATCCCCCTTTACTGGAACCTACTACAAAGGAATGAGCCTAAATACCTAAAAAGTGTTCATGTACCCAGGTGTTAGTTACAGTATTAATAATAAAGGGAAAATTGGAAACTGAATCCTTTGTCTCATTTAGGTTAGGTAAACTATCATATATCCAATGAAATATCATGCAATCATTAAATGTATTTACAACTACATTAAGTATATTTTTTTGTTTTTTGTTTTTTTAATTTAATTTAATTTTATTACATTAGTCACCATACATCATTAGTTTTTTGATGTAGTGATCCACGATACATTAAGTATATTTACAAACTTATATTTGTTTTTTACAAATACTTATTTATATATTTGTATATAATTATTATATGTAATAGATAAATATGTTATTAATATATGTTAATTATATTGTATAAATATAACATATATTTACATTAAATATTTTGCAAATGTATATAAGCAGGAGGAAATATGTGCATTACAATGTTGAATTAAAATTACATAAGTAATGCAGTCTTTAGTATGTTACAGGAAAAAGACTGGAAATCAACGGACCAAAATGTTAACAGTATTTATTTCTATGTATGAAACTATGGGTGAGTTTTCCCACTTCCTTCTATTTTTCTATAGTTTCCAAATGGTTTACCAACAATGAGTGGTATGATTTGGGAAAATAAATGGGCAAAGACATTTGCCACTGCTGCCAGAAGTAGTCAGCAGACAGATGAGAGAAGTTCTGGGTTATCATTTGGCAAATCCATATTAGTCACATTCCTTTCAGGGCCAGGGTCAGATCCTAGTGTGTTGGCAGCTCAAGTAAATCACCCTTCCATTTCTAACTCTGAATAATTTTCTGTCTGGGGTGGAGGATGGGAAGCATCTAACCTGAATCAAGATTCTCAGGGAGGAGTCCATAGATAATCATCTGAGCTGGGAACATCAGACGATTCTTTGCCTGTCGTTACAGAGTTCCAATTGCTGTGGATGAGAAGAGTCCCTCAGAGGAAGATCTGGCACCAAGTGAGCTGACATGTTGAAGTTCGGGCTTTGGAGCTCAGCAAAGAAGAGGCCAGAATACGCAGGAGATGACTCTGCAGTGGCAGCACGTAAGATGGTGCCCGCGAGGAAGAGGCCCACGGGGAGCCAGGGGGATCTCAGCAGGGTCCCAGGGGAGAGAGCCTGGGTGGGCGCTTGGCTAGACCTGCCCTGAGAAGTTTGACGGTTTTATGTTTCCTGCATTTCTTTTGCTATGTCCTTTTGGATTTCCCTGGGCATCTGGTAACTGTCTTCAAGGCCAGACAGTCGTGAGCTGTTGCCTGTGCCCCAACCAGAGGATCGAAGCAGAACAGTACGTCCTTGCAACATTGGCAGAAACAGCAAACCAAGTGAGCTTAGCCCCTGCCTGTCCTTTGGGGAAAGCCACTGGAAACTTTTTATATCATCATCACGTGGTTAAGGCCAAAAGACCTTTTTATGAAGTCTTTTGAGTAAATTTTTAATTCATATTTAAAATCACATGGCCATATTTTGCCATAAAATAAAAAAGTGTATTCTTAATTCAAAGTCTGAATTTCAGCTCAAGCTCGGGTCAAACTTATAGAAGTCACCTCTTCAACTCCTTGATGGAAGTGTCCTAAAGGTAACATCCGTGCGGGGCCTGATCCTTGCTCAACCATTTGGGATGTCATCTGCACTAACAGCCCCTCTTCATTCCATTGTGGCCTCTTGGTTAGAGCCACTGCCTCATCTCCTCTTGTGCGCACTACCTTTATATCTCCCCTCTCCCAAGTGCATTTACAATGAGCTCTCTCCAGCTTGCTGCTTGTCACCTGATTGTCAGAGTGGCAATGGTTGGATAGAAGCTCAAAGAATAGGAGATCACGCAACCCTCTCTGATCAGTAGCTGAACCTCTCCCTCCCCCACCTGGCCTCCCCAAATAAAAAAATGCATACTGAGTGAGAAAATACATGAAGGCAATATAAAAAATAGTGTGTGTGCAGTGTGTGATTTAAGTTTTCCAGAAACTGTTTTTCAGGACAAGACTGGCAACAATCAGGAAAAATTTCAATTTCATATGATAAAACGTTTACAGTAAAAGCAAAACATATGCTGTTTCCATTAAGCAGATTTTACTTTTAGATTTTAAAAATAATCCAGAATTTCAATATAAAGGAAAAGGAATTTTTAAAACAATGTAATTGTGGTTCCACAGTTCACCAGCTGCTGCGTTTCCTACTACAAATCACAGCTCATCTTAAAAGACTTAACTTTGTGTTAAATAAGAGGCGAGAGTTAATTTAGGAAGTGATTACAGTGGAGGCGTCTTACAGCAACAGTGATTGTGGCACAATTAGTCTTCAATTTGTAATTGAGAGTAACTCCCAGAGGACTAACTCACTGATGAATTTCAAATAAGCAGACTTCAAAACTAAGAAGAAAAGTGGCTAATTATAGGCTAAGAGGGAAAGGAAGGTGGGGAAAGAAAAGAAGCTGAATCTACAGGATTCGAGCAGTGTTTCCTTCAAACCTGGAATTGCCAAGAGGATGTGCAATCACATATAGCTGGGAGAGCCACACACAGACTAGGAATGGGGCAAAAAGGCCAGTTCGAGACTGACGGAATATGTATGCTGCTCACCAATCATGGAAGAGGCTGTGGTCTGAAAATGGACAGGCCCAGGTTTTACTGCAGCCACTGACCTAAAAAGCACAAAGAGGCTTAGGTTAAGGGCATATGGCAAGGAATACAGGGAGAGGCTTCGCTTTGCCCATCCAGGAGTTGAAGAGGCTCCCATACTGCTTGCTATGGGCTAGGTCAAGGGCGAAACCAGCCTCCTACAGCAGCCAACACACCACTCAGAGGCGGAAGCTCTGAAGTTTCCCTACCAGCAGCCTCCAGATGAAGATGCACAGGCTATGTGCAGATAGCCTTAGCCAAGGCTTCTATCAGTTAGGTGCCTTCTATCAGTTAGCAGCCAAGGCAGGGAACCAACTTCCAATTCCTCCTTCTGTGTCCCAACATTTTACAGGGTTGGGGAAGGTGTCCTTGCACCTGACTCAGTGGCAGACAAGAGAGGGCAATTCCTGCTTTCAGGAATGTGCCCAAGAATGAAAGTCTTATTGCTCCCTCTTCTTCCTTCCCTGGCTGGGGAAAAACTCCCATGACTCCAGACATGGTGGCCTTATTAGGAAAAATCTAGACATCACATTCACCCCTGTAGTGCCTACCAGTCAGAGAAGGTACAAGACCCAGCTAACTGGGGCATCTACAGAAGCCCCTAGAGTAACATCCAGAGCTCCAGAAACTATGACTTGAGAGTGTCCTTTTTATCTTTGGTAAGTCCAAACAAACAAACATCTGCCCTCCACCTAAGAATCTCCTTTTGCTCAGAGACATCAACTTCCCTACTCCTAGAAAAAAGAGGAAAATACTTATTGTTGTAGCCTGGGGATCTATATAGGACTGTGCTTGGTTTTAGTGTCCCAGGCTACCGTGGCTATTTTGCTTCTAGTGACAGTGCCCCTGTTTCACTAGGGATGGGTTTTACCCCTCTCAGCCAGTGATGAGCATGTGATTCAGCCCTGCGAGGGTTTCCTATCCCCTTGGCCACATGATTGTTTCAGGGTTAAGTACACAAACTTAGCAGGCCCTAATTGTCTCCATGAAACTTTTAAATATGAATATTGGGAAAGAAACAGGATCTTCTTTGCTAGGGTCATGAGACAAAAGCACTGGGTAAGCCAAGACCCATTGGGAGCCATTTTTTTCTCTCATATGGAGAGGCCTAAGAGTAAAGCAAACCCAAAAGAATTAGATGGGAGAAATGAAGATAGACAAAATCCTGATAATATCATTGAGACTCAGGGGGTGCCTGGGTGGCTCAGTTGCTACGCGTCTGCCTTCAGCTCAGGTCATGATCTCAGGGTCCTGGGATTGAGCCCCACATTGGGCTCTCTGTTCAGTGGGAAGCCGATTCTCCCTCTCTCACTCCCCCTGCTTGTGTTCCCTCTCTTGCTGTCTTTCTCTCTGTCAAAATAAATAAATAAAATCTCTAAAAAATACTCATAAAAAATATTTAGACTCAAGATATACCTATGCCTGAAGACAGTGTACCCCCTGACTTCCCAGCTGATCCAGCCAATACATTGCCTTTTGGCTCAAGCTAGTTTGAGTTTCTATCACTTATAACACTGAGAGTCTAGGCCTAAAGCAAAGGGAGAATGGGGTTCACACCAAATTTTGTATTAGGCTCAATTTGTATAATTATATAATGCATTGGGTCAGATATTCCTACAGAAGTCACACGTAGCTTGAAGAAGGGGAACAATGGAGGTCCTTAACCAAATTTTCTTGTTCTGTAACCCAGGCTTAGGAAAAATGGTTCTTCTGATGGACTGTGTGTTCCTTGTGAGCAGGAACCATTTTCACTTTGTGTTTCTTAGTTCCCCCAGAACCTGGTAGATGCTCAGAAATTTGGCTGAGGTGGTTTTATTTCTAACAGGTGAGAGAATGACATAGCAATTAACTACAATAAATTTAGTTACTTTTACTGAGTTCTCTCCATGTTAAGGGTGGTCCAAAATTTGGGGGTGTGTCCTAGATTGGGTTCTTCTGAAAGCAAACCCTGTAAGGACTTGGGTGCAGGTAGTCTGTCTGGGAGGAGAGAGTAGAAAGAGTGAAGAACCTACAAAGGGTACGTTCATGTGCTAGTGAATGCTGAGGCAACTGGGCTCAATCCCACTGCAGAGCTCCGAGGAACCATGGAGGGCACACCTCAGAAGGGCACCACCCTGAGAGCAGAGGCTGGAGTATTTATCCACCAACACATGACCTACATTGATCGAGGGGCACTTTCCAGAGTTCTAACCTCCCATTCTCCCAACGCGTGCGCACACACACACACACACACACACACACACACAAACTGGGTTGCACCTGTGCATGGCTGACTGGCCTTCTGCATCTTAGGGAACACTGAGCAGAAACTCTGCGGTGCATACAATGGTGTATGGAACAGTCTCCTATAGCTGTGATGAAACCAGACAAGCTGAGAGAAATGGCGTGGTGATCAAGCAGCAGCTCCAGGAAGTCAATACTCCTAATAAAATTTGGAGTTGAGATACCTAGAAAGTTAATGACATCATTGGTGGTATTCTTGGAACAAAAACACTAGAAAATTAAATGGCCTTATAAAGGCCAGGTGTAGTGTCTCCCTGGCCTGCTTCAGACTCCACAGGAAATCTTGGGCGGTATCCTCATGAGCAAGTATGACTGTGCACTTTTTCAGTTGTTCAAACAGTACTGGCCCACAAGCTTTGTAAGGGCAGGAGCTATTAGGTTTGGCTCACTGGTATATCCCTTTGTAGAACACAGTTCCTAGCACATAGCACATGTTGAATAAATATTTGTTGAGTGGATTAAACAATACTAAGAATTTTAAAAGAAGTATGGTGGGCACTATGTATTATTTCTAAGAGATTTGGGGTTAGCTGGTCCTTTATGCCACATCACTGTTTCAGTAGGCCTAAGCTTTATGAACATTGCATACCATTTGAGTCAGACAGATCATAAGCACCATTAAAGAGAATACTAAGTTTCTGGGCAGTAGGGAAGTAACATTGGACTTAAGTGATCATGTAGACAAGTGGATGGGAAAGTGGGAGTTTCACAGGAAATTTCTCAATCACAGATTACATATGGTGGCAACTCACTCTTGAAGATAATTGGAGCCTGTTAAGATGAAAATATTGGAAAAAATTGCCAAAAACTTCTTCCCTCTGCTTTCTATGTTTGTGCAATTTTTTTTAATCCCAGAGAGAAGCAATAACAGAAGAAAATATCTGTTTGTTTATTTGTTCATTCACTTAATCGATGAACATTTGAGTCCTGCTGTGTACTGGGCATTATGCTTCTGAGGGTGCAACAGTAAGCAAAACTGTTCCCTGTCCTCAGGGAACTTATAGTCTGGTGTGGAGATAGACATTAAATATTCGTGTAAATAAGTATGTAACAATATATTGTCATGGTGGCCATAAAGGTAACTACAGGACTTTATAAGAAAGTATAAGAAGAGACACTTTTGAATGGGAGTTCAGGGAAGGTCTTGGAGGAAGGGACATTTACAGTGAGATCTAAAACATGAATAGGAGTGAGCTAGGCCACGGGGAAGGGGATTAAGTCTTTTTTTTTTTTTTTAAAGATTTTATTTATTTACTCATGAGAGACAGAGAGAGAGAGAGAGAGAGAGAGGCAGAAAGAGAGAAAGGCAAAGGGAGAAGCAGGTTCCCAAGGAGCGGGGAGCCTGATGCAGGACTTGATCCCAGGACTCCAGGATCATGACCTGAGCCGAAGGCAGACACCCAACCATCTGAGCCACCCAGGTGCCCAGAAGGGGATTAAGTCTTAAGGATAGCATATGAAGAGATCCTGACAGGGGAAGGACTTGCCAAACTCAGTTCATTAAAAGAGGGCCAGAGTGGCTGGAACAAAGTAATTGAACGAGTGCAAAAGATAAAACCAGGGTTTGCCTGGGTGGCTCCGTTGGTTAAGCACTGCCTTCAACTCAGGTCATGATCCCAGGGTCCTGGGATCAAGTCCGGCATTGGGTTCCTTGCTCAGCGGGGAGCCTGCTTCTCCCTCAGCCTGCCGCTCCCCTTGCTTGTGCTCTCTCTCTCTCTTTGACAAATAAATAAATAAATAATCTTTAAAAAAAATAAAATCAGGTAAGTGAGTCAGTGTCCTTGGAGGTCACACTAAAGACTTTAGATTTTGCCCTAAAAGTAGTGGGAAGCCACTGAGGAAGTGTGAGCAGGGAAGTGCAATGCCCTTGACCAGCTGCTTGTCTTGAAGGTTAGCTGGAGAGGAAGCATGGAGGTCAGTGAGTGATCTATCTCCTTAGTTCAAAACATGACCATGGCTGGGACTAGAGTTGGGGCCAAGGAGATAAAGTGGACATGTTTGAGATGGGTTCGGGTATAGCAATGACAAGACTAACTGGATGTGGAAATGAAGAAGAGGAAGAATGCAAGGATGACTCCTTAGATTTCTGGTTCAAGTAGCAGGAGGATAGAGGTGTCAGTAACTGAGATGGGGGAGACCAGGGGACTAGCAGGTTAGGGGTGGGAGAGCCAGGGTTCACTTTGGATATACTAAGTATGAGATGGCAAATAGGGATGTCTCATGAAGATGGGTTGAGACTACAGTTAAATACCAAGGAAAGGAAAGTGAGCAAATTCACCCACCAGGATACTTCCGGCAGTTTCACATTTATTATAATTACTTATTGGTTTTATGAGAATTCTGAAATGTACTAGGTTTCTAACAACCAAGAATGGAAATGACTGGGTGTAGATTTTACAAATGGTTTGACTTCATGTTGTTTCATGACTACAGCAAGGCCCAGTCAACGATTTCCAGCCCTCTCACTTATAATGTGAATCCTTTAAACATGTATCACTGAACGCCATCTCCTTTATTTTCCCCTGAGTGGCATCTGATACACAATTTATTCTCCTTGGATCTCCACCAAGTTTCTAGTGTAGAGATGCTCACAGTATACTGACAGAGAAAATTGGAAAAAATGCACCAACATTAACAGCAGTTATCAGTAGATGGTCAGATAATTAATGATTTTTAGGTCCACTTTTTAAATTTCCATGTGTTTCATTTGAAAAACATTATTTTAATGAAAAAAAATTATTAGTTGTATGATATTGCCTTGGGGTGCTGTGCACTTATCTAGTTTATGTTCTGATTCGAAAATAAAACACAGAATTATTAGAAACACTAACTAGAAGCTAGAACTACTACATTTAGCAGCATATTTGTTGAATGGATGGGTTGTTTTCATAAAGAAATGGCTGCTTGAGATCTTATTTATTTATTTATTTCGTAGTGGTAAATTACTGCCTTAATAACTCCCTACTACTTTGTTTTTAAGCACTAGCACACATTCTTATTCTTTCTACCTAAGGAATTATAAGAAGATTTAAGAAAAAAAACACCATGGAGATTTTGTGTATTGGTGTTTATACATACATGTATACTGATATATGTATATGTATACAGATACATGTATATGTATATTAATGTGTATATGTATATAAATGTGTATATATCTACATGTGTGAATATATATATTAATTTCTGCAAGTCATTTGCAATCTGAAATGTAAAACGGTACTTTACAATGTTTATTGTAATGATTTATGGCTATGTTTACACCATGTCACAAAATCCAGTAAGTTTGTATAAAAACACAATAAAAATCGTTGCTAGGCATTGTTCAAGCAAAGCAAACGACTAGCAAATGCCCCTCCTTTTTATCCAATTGATCTCACAGTGTGCGGGTTTCTAGCCCTCCGCATGACCCATCTGCAAGAGTCCAATTAATAAGCTCACATCTATAAAGGGGTTGAGGCTACATAGCATTTTCCTACACATTCTTTCCTTCAATCCTTTCCAAAGCCTGTGAGCCAATCTGTCATGCTGACCCACCATCTTGCTGAGCTCAGCTCAGCAAAATGGGGATGATGCTATATCTACCCCACAAAGTGGCACCAGAGGCAGGACAGTATAGTTAAGCACACAGTCTTTGAAGTAAAAGAGACCCAGGGTCTGAGCCCCAGCTCTGCCGCTGACCAGCTGTGTGAGGACAAGCAAAGTACATCACCTCCCAAGTTCCCAGTTCTTTATCAATAAAGAAGGGGTGATTTCAGGGATAATGATAATAAAAGTACCTGCCTCAAAGAGCAGAGATGGCCCATGCCTAACTTACAGCAAGTGACTGATAAATGGTAAGTATCACGATGCTTGATACGTAGTACCTTGAATATATATAAGTCATTACCACGGTAGCAACTTCTCACTATATTATTGATGGAGACACTGAAATGCTAAAAGGTTAAATGATTTATTGAGTGATCACATGACTAACGAGTGTCAGCAGTCTCACTAGAACCCCTTACGCCTGACTTGTCCCTTCCTGTCCCCAGGCCCAGAGCTATGTAACGTGCCCACATGTGAGTTCTGAATAAATATTTAGTGAGATTGTGGTAACGTTCCAATTGATCCAAATATCTCCAGTCTCATAGTCAAAACTGAGCAGAAACACACACTTGAGATTCTTCCCTTCTCACTCCACCTCTCAATAAAGGGGCAAGGGGGAAGTCACTAGATTTGCCTTCCCTGAAATGCTGCTGAGGGGTACTGGCTATTGGTCATTTGCAAGCAAAATAAGCATCCTAGAAATAGGCTGCCCCCGTTACTGAAAATAAGGAATAATTTCTTCCATATCTCTCACTGCCATCAATAAAAGAGGGAGGGCTTATCATTTGCCTTTGTTTCTTGATCTATATTTGATGAAACAAGGACATTATTTTATAATTAAAAAACCAAATAGTATAAACAATAGCTTAGAAATATTAACAGAATACAAAAACACTGCTAATTACTTGTGCTAATGGACAATTACAAAATAAAACACTGAACATTTACAGTCTTTGAAGGTATCGTGGAATATATTTTGCCACCAGTGTTTTATAAATGAGAATTCTGACACTCCGAGAGGTTAGGTAAGTTGCCCAAAGACACAATAAGTGACAGGGCTGGTATCTGAACTTGGGTCAGTTGACTTTGAATTCAACAATCATGTCATTTCATCGTAACTGCCTTTTGAATGTGACCAGGATTAGTGTCACAGATGTGGGAGAACAGTCTGATCCATGTTGCATAAAGATATTCACACACTGGGAACAGTCCAATGTGATAAAAAGAAGATCAAGAGAACCAAACCCCCATTCTCCTGCCATTAAATGCCATTAAATATGTGGCCTTAGAGAAATCACATAAGCACTGAAAGCCTTGTTTTTCTTCTGCTGGACTAAACCATCTCAAAGGCCTGTTTATTTCTAAAGCTGTGTGGTTCTGTTCATTTCTATTTAATCTTAACATTTAGCTGCTACGTTTTATTGTGTAGATCTGTAGGTTCTGAAAAGAGTCAGTAAATTAGATAAAGCAAATTAACTTGGTCAGGATATTATACGAAGTTTCAAAACATTATTGAGTCTCAGAGTGCCTGGGTGGCTCAGTCAGTTAAGCATCTGCCTTTGGCTCAGGTCATGATCCCAGGGTCCTGGGAATGAGCACTGCATCGGGCTCCCTGCTCAGCAGGGAGCCTGCTTCTCCCTCTCCCTTGGCCTGCCATTCCCCCTGCTTGTGCTCTCTCTCTGTGTCAAATAAATAAATAAAATCTTTTTTAAAAGGCTTTAAAATAAAAAAAATACTATTGAGTGTTTATTAAAAGTCAATACAAAATGGCAAGTATGTGGGAAAACTGATATTCTCATGTAATTGGAGGGTAGGTAGATTGGTACAATTTGGGGTCATGGCAATTTTGGCAATTTCTATAAAAATATGACCCAGATAATCCATCTCCAGGAATTTATCCTACAGCTGTAAAAATACCCTACAGCCATATTCGCCCATGTGCATAAAAGGATATTCTCTGCAGCACTTTATATGACTGCAAAGGATTAAAAGCAACTGAAGTACCCATCAATAGAGGACTGGTTAAATAAAGATAAACCCTCAGTACATAATACTATGCAGCTATTAAGAAAAGTGAAGCAGATGGACTACACTAATATGGAAAGCTCACAAGATGTATTGCTAACTTTTCAGAGGCTGAACAGTGTGGACAGTATTTTGCTTATGGGGTATGCCGTATGTACTTGTATTTACACGGAATACCTCTGGAAGGACACAGAGACACCTAGTAACCACAGTTACCTCTGGAGACAGGAGCTGAGGGTCTGGAGGACAGAGGAGGTAAGAGACAGACTTCCTGTTTGGTAGTGTTTCACTCATTCATTCATTCATTCCTTTTTACCATGCTTATATATTGCTAATTGGATGTGTGGAGGATGGATGGTTGGATGACTGGATGAACAGACAAATGGATGGAGGAAGAGATAAGACAAAGTCAATAGAGAACTATGGTTATTACATGAAATCAGAGCAAAAAACAACTTGCTCGGACTATCATACGACCTCTAGCCAAGACCACATTCACTCGGCATAATCATACACCTTAAGAATCCGCAGTAAAAACAGCAGTAACTACCTTGTGAGCGTTTTATGTTCATCACTTCAATTAATCTACACTTCATCACCACAGAGCAACATGTTATTGCCCATAAACCTATACCTCCCTCACAGATGGATAAATTGAGGTTCAGAGAGGGGAAGTAACTCACTCAAGGACACCCAGCTTATAACAGACAGGATCAAGGTTTGAATCTAGGCTTGCTGATTGCAAAGCCTTAGTACTAACTCTATCACTGACCCAAACTGATGATGGCATTGCACACAATTACCACATCATACAAAGTGCACTTGGCCTGTCGGCAAACTGGGAAAATGTGTCCAACAGCATTCTCTCCAAGTTTTGCTTTTCACCAAGTAAAAGTACTTGGTTCATCCCAACTTTATTTGGAAGGCCAGGAAAGTTGTGCTTTGTCCCTAAGTGGCCGGATCCACAACACACAGAATAAATTCTTTTAGTAAAGCTCACCCTGTTCCTCACTAATTCCCCTTCGATTTCACCTCATGGGAAAGACTAGGGACTGGCAGACTAGTGGGCCGTCTCTGTTGCGGAGGTCCAAGCTGGTCCTGACAGGGTGCCAAGGACCTGCAATGCTGGAAGCAGCCCCTGCCAGCCGACAGCGACTCATCATTATTATTTCCTGGAAAGACCCCTTGAGACCTTGAGCCTGTTTCCAACCAGAGGATCTCTCTGGTCTGTGATATGCCCACAGGGATGCAGCAGCAGTTGCAGTATCAAGAAGCTACTGACACGGGTCTGAGATGACTGATAACAGCAGTCACACAAACAAGCCCTCAGCCACCTCTAGGAATGCAAGTAGCCACCTCGCCTCACCGGCCTCACCGGCACAATTATGGTGCTCACCTGAGCTGTCCAGGTGCAACCGCATGGGGGGCTCTGCTCCTGCTTCCCCTGCTTTCTGTGGTTTGGACACCCTAAACTGCTTTGTCTGAGAATTAGCAAGCTGCTCCAGATAAACATTGTTCTCCAGGGTTGGTTACTTTTAACATAAGCCACCAAAAATCTGTCTGAATCGTACTCCAGGCAAGTAACTCAGTATAATGCTTTGAAAAATTTTTTTTCTTTTGGCTTAGCAACAGTACATGCACTTGTGAAGCAACTGTGAATATTCAAATACTGTAATTGGAGATGATTTACATTGTTTTGAATTAACTAAAATTCCATTGTTAAGCACAAATACTGCTCCACTAAATCATCATGCTTTTAATAGGTCCACGTGAGCAGGTTACCGAGCGCATTAGGATTTATAACGCTCCTGGGGAGCTGACCACTGTATTATGCTTCCTGCTGCTAGGTAATATGCATGACACATTTCTGGACACTAATTCATTTATTTAATAGTAACAGTATGCAAAAACAGAGTTCAAAATGAGGCTGACAAAGGAGGTATAAAAGTTTTATTAATCCATAGCTAATCAAAGGCCAGTGGAAGGCATATAATGGTGGCATTTACAGACCATATCGAATGTGAATAAATTAACTTTTTGTTTCCTAAAATCTTACTAATAGGATGTATTCGACTTGAAACATTTATACTTTTAATTACAAAGGAAGGCAATTTGGAGCAGGTTTCCAGCGGCACTTTCCTTAAAAGCTACAACTTCGCATCAAGGATCAACACAAATCCTGTCATCAGCTGTTGTGTCAAATATGATCAATTACAACACAAGCTGCTTCATACTAAAAACTGCAATGTTATTTATTTTAGTGCTGCTTTAATTGCATGCTGTCAGTCATTAGAAAATTATTTTCTCCGAAAAATGAAGAGTATCTGTTTTTCTCCCATCGCTCTGATCACAACACAAAGCATAGAAGCAGGTAGCATAATGCCTCTTCTAGAAAACCTTTTTTTACAGTTTGATCGCTCAGTTTTGCAACAAATCAGAGCAAAGCAAGAAAGAGAGTTTGAAGTACAAGCAAAGGAGAACATCGGGGAAGACCAAGAAACACTGAAGTGTGTGGGAGGATCATTCCCCTGACATAGTTCAGCAGCATATGTTGGGAGAATATTTGCTCAACATTTGTAAATAGAAACAAAAAAATGAAGACATCTAAAACATGATCCTCTCTCCATTCTAGAATTCTACCCACATTCTATTGCTCAGAGCATTTTGTAGCAATCAGCTAGTTCTTACATAATAACCTGAGCGTTGTTCTCATACTGAAGGTAAGAAAGAGATCCTAGAACTATCCATGGCAGTCGTTTCCTGAGTGATTTTGCAGAGCATAAGCTAAAGAGCTTCTGGATATTAGGAGGGCTTATATTAAAGAAGGGTTCCATGGTCAAATGAGTTTGGGGAATGCTGGATTAAACAGAGCTGTGTTAACATGTATCTTCACTTTAGGTTTTCTCACAGCCTTTAATACACTAAGGGACACTGTAAAACTCCAAGAGGAGGATATGGTATGAAGTATTTCCCAAATTTATTTGATTGTGGAATTTTTACCGAAAAGGGAAAAGGAGACACATTCTAAAATCCAAGGCTTAAGGTTCATACTGACAATTAGGAAACATACCAATGGATCTTAAATCTTTCCTGGAGGGTCTCCAAATTCTGCCCTCACCACCCCTCTCTGCTACCTATTGAGAGAAGCCCACCCCCATCTCTACCTCAGGAACTTTACAGTCAGTGCCAAAATCCATACCCATACCCCTTAGTACACGCACATACAATCCTATCACCAGTATCTTAACCTCTAACCCAGAAGTTCCTGCAAATACTTGTTAGTCACTTTGGGAGAAGTAACAATTTTTAATACAGTACAAAAGATATACATTATGCTTTATTTTATACACAGGGGATGCACTCAGAGCAATAGGCCCGAAAGGGTGGTAAATATTTCATGTTCATCATAAAGCTTACAACAATCTCTATTGCTCTTTAATCAGGCACCCATGGGTATCAGACAAAAAATAAATAGCCCCCACCCCCAGGATCACTGTTGTATTTTGGCACCAAGATATGACTCATTCAAAAAAGCATTGGGATGCTACTAAAACACTATTAGAGTTAGTAAGTAAGCTTAATAAGGCCACAGGAGATGAGTATTAAGACATCAATTGTATTTCTATATACTAACAATGAACAACTGGAAAAAAATTAAAACAGTACTATTTACAGTAGCATTACAAAGTGGGGATAAATCTAACAAAATAAGTGCAAGAGCTGCGAGCCAGGAACTACCAAATGTCAATGGGAGAGATGAAAAAGGGCCAAAAGAAATAGAGAGCTGTATTGTGTTCATAAAATGCAAGACTCAAGATTAAGATCTTAATTCTCTCCAAACTGATCTTTATGATTATCAAAATCCCAGTCAGAACATCAACAAGTATTTTGGTAGAAATTAACAAGCTGATTCTAAAACTGATATGGAAAAGCAAAGGATCTAGAATGGCCAAATGATTTTGAAAAGAAGAATAAAATCGGAAGACATTCACTAATTGATCTCAAGACTTATTACTCTAAAGCTATAAGAATCAAGACAGTGTAATATTGACATAAGGATAGACATGTAGATGAATGGAAAGTCCAGAAACTGACCCACAGAAATATGGTCAATTGCTAATCAACAAAGGTGCTAAGATAACTCAATGGAGAAAGTCTTTTCAACAATGGTACTGGAATGATTAGATGCAACTGAATGTCAAAAAATGAACCTTCATCATTTCTTCATACTATATATAAAAATTAACTTGAGATGGGGTGAATGGGTGGCTCAGTCGGTTAAAGTGCTTGCCTTCAGATCAAGTCATGATCCCAGGGTCCTGGGATCTAGCCCCACGTCCAGCTCCCAGCCTGCTTTTCCCTCTCCCTCTGCTGCTCCCCCTGCTTGTGTGCTCTCTCTAATAAATAAATAAATAAAATCTTTAAAAAAATTAACTTGAGGTGAATCATAGACATATAAGTGAAACCTAAAACTACAAAACTTCTAGAAGAAATACATGACCTTAGGTTAGGTAAAGCTTTCTTAGAACACAAAGAGCACAAACCATAGAAGAAAAAAACCCGGCAAATTAGATTATCAATATTAAAAATGTTTGTTCTTCTAAACACTCAGTTATGAAAATGAAATGGCAAGCTACAAGACTAGGAAAAATATTTGCAAGACAAATATCCGATAAGGGATTTGTATCCAGAATATTAAAAAAAACTCTTATAAATTAATAATAATAAAACAAATGAATCAATTTTTTAAATGAGCAAAAATGTGAACAGATACCTCACCAAAGAAGAGATATGATGGAAAATAAACATATAAGTTATTAGAAGATGCAAATTAAAAACACAAAGAGATGCCACTACATGCATACGAGAACGGCTGAGCACTAACAAGTCTGAAAACATGAGGGGCTGCTGAGGAGATGCAGCAGCTCTAACTCTGTTACATTACTGTTTGGAATGCAAAATGGTATAGTCACTTTGGAAATCTGTTGGAAGTGTCTTATAAAGTGAAACACACACGACCATACAACTCAGCAATCCCATTCCCAGGTATTTACCTGAGAGAAATGCAAACATATGTCCACACAAAAACCTGTATGTTAGTATTTACAGCAGCCTTATACATAATTTCCATAAACTGAAATGCCTCAACTATCTTTTAAGAAGGTCAATGGATAAGTAAATTATGGTACATCAGCACAACAGAATAGTATTCAGCAGTGAAGAGAAGCTGATGCATGCATCAACATGAACAAATCTCAGAAATACTCTCATTGAGAGGTGCCAGGCACCAAACAGTTCATACTGTGTGATTCTGTTAATATGATAATCTTGAAAAGGCCAAATTATAGGTACAGAAATCAGATCAGTGATTTCCAGAAACTATGAGTTATGAGAGAGGATTGACCAGAAAGGGCTACAAGGGAAAATTTGGAGATGAAAGAAATATTCTGTATCTTGATTTTGATGGTAACAGGAGTAATACATTTATGAAAACTCACCGAACTCAAAAGAGTATTCTACTATATGTTATACCTCTATAAAACTGATTTTTAAAATTGGGCATAAATTCACACTTGATTTGGTTCATCTTATATTCATCTAACATAACCAAATAAATTATGATCCTACAAATTTAGTGCTTTATATACAAGTTTAATTTTAATGTGGAGGATTCAGGTTAGTAAATTCTTGATATTGAAAATTGTTTAACATATGGTCACAATCACAGTGCAATTTCCCCACACAAGTGGTAAAACACACTGGTGTTATTATGAGAATTCTTAATTGAAGGAAGTGGCCAACTAAAAACCACAGAGAAACGGAAAGTGCCAGGTGTTGTGGTTCTGCCTACCAGGTTTGAAACGTCTCAGTCCTGGCTCTGATCCGAAGAACTCTGAGCATCTAAGCTAGACTAGCAGCTAGAAAGCCCTTCCAATCAGGGACATAAAAGACAGCACTTTGTAGCTCCTGACTTACATACTGCTCAGATGTCTCAATAAATGTGGTCCCACCAGTTCATTGACTGTCTCTGGCATTATCTCCATGTCCTTCTCTTTTCTCTCACACTGGCATGTTCATTTGAAAAGCCAACATTTCCGTAAGTATATAATTATAAAAAATATTATGAGCGATTTGATGGAAGTAATTAAAAACCTGAAGGAAATGGATATTTTCCAGAAAAATACGAGTGACTAAAATTGATCTATCTTACTAAATGTCATAGAATCGTACGCTTATAAAATGGCACATTACTAAAAGTAATTGAATTTTGTGACATGTAAATTATACCTCAATAAAGCTGTTTTTAAAAAGTTTGTAAAAGAAATTGGTCTACAAAAAAGGATAAAACTTGAACAGACTAGTTATCACAGAAGACATTGTAAAAATGATTGAAGATCTATCATTTTTAAAGAACCAGAACTAAAGAGTTTCACAGATGAGTTCTGTCTCACCTTTAAGAAACAGATAATTCCTTTATAATTCAAAATATTACAGATTGTAATAAAAACTTGGAAAGTGCCCCAATTCATTTTATGATTCCAACACAACCTTAATACCAAGACCTGATAAAAATGGTATAAAAATAGAAAACTATAGCCTTATCTCATTTAGAAATTTAAATGCAAAATTTCAAATCAAGTATTAGCAAAGAGAATCAAGCAGTGTATCAAAATAACTCTGGTCTATGACCAAGTAAGGTTTACTTCAGAAATGCAAAGATAATTCAGAATCAAGAAGTCTTTCTTTTTTTTTAAGATTTTATTTATTTATTTGACAGAGAGAGACACAGCAAGAGAGGGAACACAAGCAGGGGGAGTGGGAAAGGGAAAAGCAGGCTTCCTGTGGAGAAGGGAGCCCCATGCTGGGCTCGATCCCAGGGTCCTGGGATCATGACCTGAGCCTAAGGCAGACGCTTAACGACTGAGGCATCCAGGCACCCCCCCTTTTTTTTTTTTTAGAATCAAGAAGTCTTTCAACATAATTCATGACATCAACTAATTAAAGGAGAAAAATTACATGATCATATCATTAGATGCTGAAAAGCCTTTTTTTTTCTGAAATAGTTGCTCTCATCAGATGTGGTCCTTTTGGGCTCAGGAAGTCATCACCCCCTGAGAATGAGCCACTCTGTCTGTCAGGTAATGCTAACCTGGGGAAGTTGCAAGGTTTCATCTCAGTCTGTCAGATCTTATGGCTTCAGGAGGTGGGACATTTGTTTTTCCTCACTTTGTAGTGAAAGCCTCTCAAAGTGACACTTCCAGTAAACATTGCTGTGAGTGCTATGGCCCATACCTGTGAAGACTCCAATTTAAAAATTATGCCATTATAGGGGCGCCTGTGTGGTGCTTGGTTAAGCAACTGCTTTCGGCTCAGGTCATGATCCTGGAGTCCCAGGATCAAGTCCCAGGATAGAATCCCAGGATCGAGTCCCGCATCAGGCTCCCGGCTCAGCAGGGAGTCTGCTTCTCCCTCTGACCCGCCCCCCTCTCATGTGCTCTCTCTCATTTTCTCTCTCTCAAATAAATAAATAAACAAACAAACAAACAAATAATCTTAAAAAAAAGAATTATGCTATTATAAAGAGAAGGACAAAACTGGAGAGAAATGCAGGAAAACTGAGCCAGGGTCCAGACACCAACACAAATCCATTTGTTTTTTTGCCCAGCTCCTCAGCCTTTCTAGGCCTCAGTGTGCTCATCCGAGAAAGGTGAAGCTATTTTATGTCTTAGTTAAGTTCCAGTCCACTCCATAGTTCGATGCTTCTTCTGCTTGACCAACTTCTTTTAAAGATACGCAAGGCAGCATTAACTGCACATTGACACAGGTGGAATATCAAGCTTTAATATGAAGATTGGAATTCCTCCCTGATATTTCAATTATGTCTTATGGTCGATTTTTTCCTTCCTTAAGAAGTCACCTGCTGACTTTTAGAAATTAAAGATAGGGGCACCTGCCTCGCTCAGTCAGTGGAGCTTGCGACCCTTGATCTCAAGGTTGTGAGTTCAAGCCCTACGTTGGGTATAGAGATTACTTAAAAATAAAATCTTTAAAAAATTTAATGGTAAATAGCATTCAACAGGCAAAGTTTTGTTTTACACACAATTTTAAGATAGCATTTACCAAATAGGAGAATAAGTATTACATGTTTTTAAAAAATGGTTGTAGGGTCAATTATGAATTTCTGGGTTTTAAAGAAAACATATTTCTCAACTGATGGAGCTAAACTTTAATTGCTAATGTGCACGGCGAGCTCCAAAAAGGGGTATCCTATGTCCCAAACATGATTAACTTCAGTTAGCTTTACTTCCCTCCCTCTCTCCTTTTGCTTCTCCCTCCCTCCCTCCTTCCTTCCTTCCTTTCTTCCTTCCTTCCTTCCTCCCTCCCTTCCTCCCTTCTTCCTTCCTAGCAGAGTCTCAAAGGACTAGCATTTTTCAGACTGGCTTTGGAAAACACTAAATGCACAAGGTGGAAACTCATGCAGAATGAGAAATAAAACCAAAAGCAGTCTTGATCTAGCGTCAATCTAGACTTCGTGTTTCCCTTTTGGAGGCTGCTTAAGACTTTAAAAACTAAATTAAAAGCAATTTTTTTTTTCTCATGGTGAAGTGAGAAGTCCTGTTTTCCAAAGCCAGGTGCTCCTTCTACCTCAAGAGGTTAAGTCTGAAATGAGAGATGGGAGTGGGCAGCTCAGAAGAGCATAGAGGGCAGCCACTGCCTTGTATTTGCTCACCATTTCTGGGTGAGAGCAGCAAGCATGGAGAGACAAAGTCATCACTGCCCTAAATCCCCAATCATGTCGGCCTCCACTCCAAAAACCACTGGGGCAGCTGGCCATGCAAGAGCCTAAAGGTTAAGCACATACCATTGACCTCGGAGAAATGAGTTCTCACATCATTAAATACAGCGTGTTCTCTGGCTTTGCCTGATTACACCGAAAAGTGCACTGGGAGCATTATTTAAGGCTTCGATGTTCCACCTACATTTGTACGACACAAAATCAATATCTTTACATTGCCTTTGTTTGCCTGGATTATGTTTAACTACTGAGTGGCTTTTAAGACACCCGTTAGGTTTAACATCTTGTGTGTTACATAAGCAAGTGTGTGAACAGAAAAACACTAATATCTCTTTGTTTTCTTTCCCTCTAGGTTGTCAGAACAAGAAATATGAAACAGCTTGTTTGGAGTATGCTTCTATCTGGATATACAGATACACAATTTATAATCTTGGTAACAGAAATGTTTTTCCCTTGACCTAAAAGACTCTTTGACAGTGGTACTTTTGGAGAACACAGAAAGAATAGATTATTCAATAAATAGCATGGACTGGCTTTCCATTTGGGGAAAATATTAGACCCCAAGATAGACACATATAAATTTCCAGGTGGATTAACTTGTTTGAAACACAAAAAGTACAGGCATTTGACAAACACTAGGAAAATTTAAAAAATTTTTTAATAAAGTCATAAAGGAAAGGATTAATGTATTTGAGTACGTAAAATTTGCGAATAGCAAAAAATAATTCAAATAAACTTTACCTAACCTTTATTTAATACTTACTATGTAATAGAAACTAAGCCAAGTCTTCACGTATATTGATTCCTTTCTTCCCAAAAGAAAGATAATTGTAAGATAACTGTAGGATAGCTGACTGTATTAGGGTTCTCCAAAAAGACAAAACCAATACAGTGGACGTGTGTGTGCATGCACACAAACATGTGTATAATAAAGGGATTTGTTATTAGGAATTGGCTCAAGTGATTATGTAAGCTGACAACCCAGGAGAGTGGATATATAGTTCCAGTCCTAGTCTGAAGGCCTGAGAACCAGGAGAGTCAAGGATGGAAGTTGCCATCCAAAAGCCAGCAGGCTTGAGATGCAAGAAGAGCTGCTGTTTCAGCCAATGTCTGAGGGCCAGAGAAGCCCAACATCCCAGCTCAGCAGTAAGGCAGGGAGGTCCCCTCTTACTCAACGGTTTTGTTCTAGTTAAGTCTTCAATTAATTAGATGAGGCTCATCCACAGTAGGGAGGGCAATCAGCTTTACTCAGTCTATCCATTCAAATGTTAATCTCACCCAGAAATATTCACAAACACACCCAGAATAATATTTGACCAAAAGTCTGGGCACTCTGTGGCCCGGTCAAGTTGACACACAAAACTAACCATCATGCAGATACTGTCCCCTTATAGCATGTGAGGAAACTAAAGCTTAAATTGTTTGACCGGAATCCCACAGCTAGGATGGTAGAGTCAAACCTTGTTGCCTGAAATCGAAAGGGAATCAACAAACTGGGGGGAATGTTTGCAAAATACAAGACAAAATAAAAATATTAATAGCAATAGCAATAACAAGGTCTCTTACAAATCAACAAAAATGATAAGTACCTCTATATTAGAATTGCCAAACAAAGCAAAACATATAGACAAAACAGATGGCAGAGGAAATGACTATTAAAAAATAAATATGCTCAATCTCATTAACGATAAAAGAAATGCAAATCAAAATAATGAGGCATCATTACAGATACCGTATCTGTATCTGATGGCACATCAGATTTGAAGATTATATATAAATCATACCAAGTGTGAACTCTTCCTCTCATGTTGGTGCTTTAGAATTATTTTTGTACCAAAGTATTCCCCTCAAGCAAAGCTTTAGAATGCTTTGACTTCTATTCAAATGTTCTCCCCAATCTGTTTATTATTATTGCCTGTTACAGGCCCTCAATCTCTTATCTATAATTCTAAAATAAATTTTTAAAAAACTACGAACAGTTTTATCAGTAATCATTTAGTAGCAAAACTTTAACTGATTGGAGCTCAGTTAATGGGAAAACCTGACTTGAACTGCCATGATACTATAAAAGATTCTATTTATCACAGGTAAACATTCATGTTTTGCTGTAGAAATAATTATGCCCTTGATTACGAGGTATTGCCCATTCCTCAAGGATTTTTTAAGTAACAAATGCATAAAATAAATTATCATTTAAAATTGAAAAATCTCAATTCCTAAACATAACAGACCTCATAGGTTTTAGAAAAGAGTAGTGAGTCTTTATTTTAGTTTTGTATAAAAAGATGCCTTTTAAAAATTTTACTCTTAGGGGTGCCTGGGTGGCTCAGTTCGTTAAGCATCTGATTTTGGCTCAGGTCATGATTTCAAGGTCCTGGGATAGAGTCCTGTGTCAGGCTCTGCTTTCAGCAGGGTGTCTGTTTCTCCCTCCCCCTCTCCCTCCCCACTGCTTTCTCTCTCTCTCTCTCAAATAAATAAAATCTTTAAAAAAATAAAAATTTACTCTTGATATTTAGCTTCCCAACATATTTAATCAAACCTCAAGCCGTTTGAGGGGATCTACCAAAAATCCTACTGCTAACATCATACTTAACTTTAAAATGAGAGAGATTTCAAGAATGTGTATTCTCACCACTCTGTTCAATATTGTACTGGAAGATTCTCCTCTGTTCAATCCTTGAGATGATGATGGTCATGGCTAACACCTTCATTTCAGTCTTGTAAGAGACTTTGAACCAGAAGGGTCCAGCCGAGCCACATCCTGACTCTTGGCCCACAAAAACTGTAAGATAATCGATGTTATTTTGTTAAGCCATTTAAGTCTGGGTCTAATTTGTTATGCAGCATTTGTCACATAATACTAGAACTAAAAGATGTTAGTAAAACTAACAATTGAGTTTTTTAAGGTCATAGGATAGAAAGTCAATATGGAAAAATTATTAATTCTTTATACTAGCTATAAACAATTGGAAATTGAAAACTTTTCAAATATACCATTTACTTTGGCATGAAAAAATCTATTAAACATAAAAGATAAATTTAGTAAAATATGTGCAAGACTTGTATGAAAAATATAAAACATTTCTGACAGAAATTAAAGAAAACCTAAAGAAAAGGAGAGATATATTATGTTCATGAGTGGGAAGGCTCAGTATTGATAAGATATTAATTATCCCCAAATTGATCATACTATAGAGTCAATGCAATTTCAATCTAAATTTGAACAGGCAGTTTTGTAGAGACGGAGAACTTATTCCAAAATTTATATGGAAATTCAAAAGACCTAAAATAGCCAAAACAATTAAAAAAAAAGATAAAAGTTAAGGATTTACACTACCTGATTTCAAAACTTATTATAAAAATACATTAATCAAAATAGTGTGGGGAGGTGGATGGGGCATGGGCTAGATGGGTGATGGGTATTAAGGTGGGTACTTGTGATGAGCACTGGGTGTTACATGTAAGTGATGAATCACTAAATTCTACATCTGAAACCAATTTTACCATTCATGCTAACTAACTAGAATTTATTATTATTTTTTAAAGATTTTATTTATTTATTTATTTGACACAGAGAGAGAGAGAGAGAGAGCATGCACAAGCAGGGGGAATTGTAGGTGCAGGGAGAGGGAGAAGCAGGCTCCCTGCTGAGCAGGGAGTCCAATGCAGGGCTCAATCCCAGGACCCTGGGATCATGACCTGAGCCGAAGGCAGATGCTTAACTGACTGAGCCACGAAGGCACCCCAACTAACTAGAATTTAAATTTTTAAAAATAATAAAATCTTTATCTAGTTAAAGAAACAAAAAACAAAATAGTGTGGCTCTTCCACAAGGATGGTTATATATCTCAGTGGAACTGCATAGAGTCCATAGATCAACCTAGATATATGAGATAAGCTGATTTCCAACAAAGATATCAATGTGGAAAGACAGTCTCATCAAAAAACGGGACTGGAATAACTGGATACCTACATGAAAAAAAAAATTCTGAACCTGAACCTTAATCTCAAACCATATATACACATCTGATAAAAAAATACACTCCAGAATATATAAAGAACTCTTACAACTCAACAATAAAAATATAAATAATCCAGTGTTAAAAATGGTCAAAAGATTTGAACAGATATTTCACCAAAGAAGATATGTAAAGAGCCATTAAACACATGAAAATATTATTTTTTTCCATTTTTTAATTATTTCTCTTAATTTCCAAACTATTTTTATGTTCAATTAGCCAGCATATAGTACATCATTAGTTTTATTTTTTTTAAGATTTTATTTATTTATTTGAGAGAGAGAATGAGAGAGAGAGAGAGAGCATGAGAGGGGGGAGGGTCAGAGGGAGAGGCAGACTCCCCGCCAAGCAGGGAGCCCGATGCGGGACTCGATCCCGGGACTCCAGGATCATGACCTGAGCCAAAGGCAGTCGCTCAACCAACTGAGCCACCCAGGTGCCCCATCATTAGTTTTAGATGTAGTGTTCAATGATTCATTAGTTGCATATAACACCCAGTGCTCATCACAACACATGCCCTCCTTAATACCCGTCACCCGGTGACCCCATTCCCCCATTCCCTCTCTTCTGTGACCCTCAGTTTGTTTCCCAGAGTCCAGAGTCTCTCATGGTTTGTCTCTCTCTCTCTGATTTCTATTCTTAACATTATTATTCTTTAGGGAAATGCAAATTAAAACCACAATATATCACCATACCATTGTTACAATGGTTAAAATGAAAAAGACTAACCATACCAGTGTTGATAATGACATAGCACAACTAAAATTCTTATACATTGCTAATGGGAATTAATATGTACAGCTACATCAGAAAAGTGTTTGGCATTTTCTTTTAAAGTTTAACATGCATTTATCATAGGGCTGTATGATAAATACACAATCCTACTTCTAGGTATTTACCCAAGAGAAATAAAAACATATGTCCACACAAAGACTTGTACACAGATATTCGTAACTGTTTCATTCATAAGACCCAAAAATTTGTAAGCATCCCAAATGTCCATCAATAGGAAAATGGACTACCCATTTGTGGTATATCCTTCGAATGGAATACTACTCAGAAATAAAACAGAACTACTGATACGTACAACAATATGCATGAGTCTCAAAAGCATTTTGCTGAGTGAAAGAAACTCAATATACTAGACTACTATGTGATTCCATTTATGTAAAATCTGAGAATAGAAAAGCCAAACTATTGTTAGAGAAAACAGATGAGTAGTTGCCAGGAGTTAGGGTTGGAGGAGGAGGAAAACAGAACAAAAGAGAAAGGGAATTTTTGTGGTTATGAAAATGCTTAATATTATTTTTTGTTATGACAGCACAGGTGAGTGTATTTGTCAAAAACCAAGCTGTATACTTACTGGGGGTATATTTTTATGCAAATTATACTTTAATAAAGTTGTTTTTAAAAATAAACATCTAAAGAAAAAAATGAATTTATGATTAAACAGCATATTGAACACAGATTAACACAGGATTAGTGTACTAGAATACAGATCAGTGGGAATTACTCAGAATGCAACATAGAGACAAAGAGGTGGACAATATTAATAGAACTGAAGAGAAATGAAAAATGAAAAGAAGAAATCTGATATATGTCTAAGCAAAGTTGCAGAAGGACAGAATTAGAATGGAAAAAACACAATAGAGAAAATGGCTGAGAATTTCACGAACGGATGAAAGATATAAATCCATAGATACAAAAAGCACAGCTACTACCAAACAGATTAATAATATTAAATAAATCCCAGACATATCATGGTGAAACTGCTGAGCCTCGAAGACAAAACAAAACAAAAAATCTTATAAGCAGCAAGAGAGAAAGGATAGAGCATCTCCACAGAATAACAACTAGATAAATAGCAACAATGGAAGCCAGGAGATGGTGAATTATAATCTCTTTGAAGAGCTGAGCAAAAAATAAATGTCAGCCTGCAATCATATACCCAGCAAAGCTATCTTTCTAAGTTTTGAAACTATCCTCCTTTAAGAATGAGAACAAATTAAGCATATTTTCTAATTTTAAAAACAGAAACAGAAATGGAGAGAGCTTATCATAGACAAAGTTTTCACTATAAGGAATTTCTGAAAGATTTTCTTTAGAAAGAAGGAAAATGTCAGAAGAAAGGTCTGACATGTAAGAAGGAAAAATGACCAAAGAAATTGGTAAACTGTGAAATTATTTATCTGTATAAAAACAATAATGCCTAATGAGTTTTAAAAAGCATTCATACTTCTGAACAACAATATTACATCAGTTGAAAGGGAGTAATTTGATCAAAGTATTCTTGTATTATTCTGGGAAGTGGTTAAAATATTAATTAATTTTATACTTCCCAATGCATGATAAGATTTTGCGAACAACCAATAAAAGAATAGACATAGCATAACTTCCAAATTTGAGAGAGAAAACAGTGATATAAGAAAACAAACTCAATCCAAAAAGGTGTGATAATTAGAGGCCAGGTCAATAGGGTCTTACAGGCCTTAGTGGGGGTATGGATTGGGGTCCAAGTGTAGAACTCTGTTGAAATTATGGAAGATCCAAGGTAAATGTGAGATACATTCATTCCCAGTGCCCAAGATGCTTATTCTCTGATGGAAGGCACTTCCTATCTCAATGGTTGACTGTAGCTCAATGGGGCAAAGTTTTAAGCTCAACATCTAGTCTGCTCACCTATGCTCTGGAAATCCAGTGACAGCTACTTGCTGCTGTGCTATAATTGCAAAATCAAGATAGCATATGTAGCCTGCAGGGTGGTAGGTGTAGAGAAACACTTAAGAACTAGAACACCAATGCCTTATCAGGACAATCAAGATCCTCCAAAATCTCAAAAAGTAGTCCAAACACATTTAAAATTATCTTTCTTATCTACCACATGAATGGGACCACATGCATGGACCAGGTACATGGATGTGTGAAGTGGGTGGTTTACAAGGCACTGCAATAAACTTGAGAGTTCAAGTCCCTCAAAGAATCTATCAATCTCCTTGGCTCCAGCCCATTGTTGCCATGCAGAAACTTTTTGTCATCTGAGCACCAGATTCTACCTGTGTGCAGAAACTAGCCAAATTCTCAGTTCCATGAAAATGCCCCAGTTTTCTTTACTCCACATCTTTGCTCATATGAATGCTTCTCTTCAAAATTTTTTTTATTAAAGACTATTTTAATCAGCCTTAGGTTCACAGCAAAATTGAGAGGAAGGTACAAAGACTTCCCATATGTCCATTGCCTCCACACATGTATATCTCTCCTATTAGCAACACACCCCACCAGCATGGTACATTTGTTACAACTTACAAACTTATACTGATGCATAATAATCACTCCAAGTCCATATTTTACACTAAGGATCACTGTTGGTACTGTGCATTCTATAGGTTTGGACAAATGCATAATGACATGTATCCACGATTATGGCATAAGAGTATTTTTACTGCCTTAAACATCCTCTGTTCCTCCTTCCTCCAACCAACTCCTGGCAACTACTGATATTTTTACTGTCTCCACAGTTTTTCCTTTTTCAGAATGATTCATAATTGGAATCATATAGCATGTAGCCTTTTCAGATTGGCTCCTTTCACTTAGTAATATGCATTCAAGTTTCCTCCACGTCCTTTCATGGCTTGATAGTTCATTTATTTTTAGCACTGAATAACAGTCCATTCTCTGAATGTACTACAGTTTGTTCACCTACTGAAGGACATCTTGGTTGCTTCCAAGTTTTGACAATTATGAATAAAGTTGCTATAAACATCTGTGTGCAGGTTTTTGTGTGGACATGTTTTCAATTCCTTTGGGTAAATACCAAGGAGTATGATTGCTGGATTGTATGGTAAACGTATGTTTAGTTTTTTTAAAAAATTGTCAGACTGTTTTCCACAGTGGCTGTACTATTTTGCATTCCCACCAGCAATGAATGAGAGTTCCTGTTGTTCTGCATCCTCGTCCTGCATTTGGTGTTGTCAGTGTTCTGGGTTTTGGCCATTCTAATAAATATGTATCTTCTTTGATGAGGGATTTTAAGGTCTTGGTTCATTTTTAATTGGGTTGTTTCTTTTCTTATTGTTGAGTTTTAGGGGTTCTTTGCATATTTTGAGTAACAGTTCTTTAACAGATAAAATCTTTTGCAAACATTTTCTCCAAGTCTGTGGCCTTGGTCCTGATTGTAGTCGGAAAACTTCTAGTTTCTCACCATTAGTATGATGTTAGCTGTAGATTTCTTTGTAGATATTCTTTATCAAATTGAGGAAGTTCCCCTCTACTCCTAGTTTACTGAGTTTTATCATCAATAGGTGTTGAATTTTGTCAAATGCTATTTTCTGCATCCATTGATATGATAATGTGATTTTTTTCTTCTTTAGCTTGTTGATGTGATGGAATACATAATTGGTTTTCAAATGTTGAACCAGCCTTGCCTACTTGGGATAAATTCCACTGGGTCCTCATGTACAATTCATTTTGCACATTATTGGAACTGAATTACCAATATTTTGTTGAAGATTTTTACATCTATGCTCATAAGAAATATTGGTCTATGGTTGGGTTTTCTTGTAATGTCGTTGTCTGATTTTGGTATTAGTGTAATGCTGGCCTATAGCATGAGTTGGGAAGTATTCCTTCTGCTTCTATATTCTGAAAAAGATTGTAGAAAAATGGGAAGATTTCTCCCTTAAATGTTTGCTAAAACTTACCAGTGCACCCATCTGGGCCTGGTGCTTCCTATTTTGGAAGATTATTGATAGACCATTAATATTCAAAGTGGTTATTGATAGACCATTGATATTCAAAGTGATTATTGATATAGTTGGATTAATAGCTACCATATTTGTTACTGTTTTCTATTTGTTACCCTTGTTCATTGTTTCTATTTTTGTCTTCCACTCTTTGTCTGTCTTTTGTGGCTTAAACTGAGCACTTTATACATGATTGCTTCTTTCTATCTTCTCTTTTCCTCCCTGACCCTCCATTATCTTCTGACAAAATCCTATCCAGCTTCCAAGGCCATTGCCAAGCCACATACCTTTCCAAGCTAGGTAGATACTGTTTCTCCACACCCTGAACTCCCCATGTACATGGTTTTACTAGTCCCGTGTTACTTGTCCTGATGAGTTTTATTACAGCTCTTTATTAAAATATACTAAGTTCCCTAGTAGGCCTAAGGTTTTTTAAAAGCAGGACTGTGAGTTTTTTCATCTTTATATCACCTTTGCAACATAGCTCAGAGCCAAGTACAGAGAAAATAAATATTTGTTCAATAAACTGAAGTACTAAATAGTGTGATACACATAAAAAGCCCCATTGTAGGTAAGAATGGAGAGATCAATGTGATCTGAAGTAGTCAGGTAAGGCTGGGAGGAGTGGCAGGTGGGTGGAGGAGGGTGAGGGGAAGAGGTCCTTGTGGAAGAAGGAATAGCTCCAACATAGGCATGGAAACGTGATGGGCATTAAAGCACCCTGTCTTCCCTCTTATCTCTAAGAAAATGGATTGGCAGAGAAAGTGCTCTTTACTGACTGGCCATTCTCAAGTGTCCAGAAAACCCTCTGTAAGATATATCCTCTAGTTATATTATTACTTCAGTCCAACTATGTATGAGGCAATAAACAATGAAGTATGGAATAAAATGTTCTTCCCAAAAGACTGTTTTCTTTAGATTCTGATTTCTTTAGATTTCTTTAGATTATCCTAGATTATACAGGTGGGACCTAAATGCAATTACACGTACCCTTAAAAGAGAAGGCAGAGGGAAAATTTGACAGAAGAGGAGGCAACGTGGCTCTGGAGGCAAAGAGTGGCAATGAAGTGATAATCTATGCCAAACTTGGACTATCATATATTTATTCATTCTTTAATAAACATTGATTAAGAAATAATTATGGGCCAGAACTGTGCTAAGTGCTACAGATAGAGCACTGGATAAAATGTGATTATCGACTTTCAAAAGCCTCACAGTCTAGTGGAGAAATTAGCTCTCAGTAAGTTGAAAATTGCCCATTTCAATGCATTCTTTTTGTGAGTAATCTTAGAGTCATTATATTTTGGAACATTTGGACAACTACATTCACCTGAGGCTTAACAGGTCTCCCCCAAGGGCAGAGCTTAGTGTAGTTAAGTGTAGGAGTCACAGAGAGGTTATGATAGTGCAGAATAAATCTGACTTACCTTGCTATAATACTTCAATGAAAGGAAACAGACTGATGCAGGAAAAAGAAAAGAATTTTTAAAAGCATAGTGAAAATCTTCAGAGAGATTCAAGATATCAGAGCCATAAGACTATTAAATACTATACTATTAAACCACTATAAACTATTATGTATTACATAAAACTATTACATAGTATACTATTAGAAGTATCCAGAGTTCCTAGAAATTAAAAATTAGGAGAGCCAAAATAAAACATAATTCAAACAGAAGAGCTGAATATCAGAAACAACAAGGCTAAAGTTCAATATGGAAAGCTAGAAGATTGAGCTGATGAATTTTTGCAAAATACAATGCAAAAATAAAAGAATAAAAAGTTTAAAGGAAAATTAAGAGTCATGGATGATAGTCTGAGAGATAAAATCTATCAATAAGAGTTCTAAAAAAGATATAAGAGAGAAGATGGAGAGAATTAAATAAAATACTAAAGAGAATTTTTTCCTGAAATGAAGAAAGGTTTAAGTGATTAGATAGAAAACACATGCCAAAAATTGTATAGAAGTGCTGGAGGTGGAGGTACCCATAATATATAGACAAATACTGGAGAAAGTTGTGACATTTGAGAATAAAAGGAAAGCCTGTTAAGCTTCTAGTATGTTTGGGGGCAGGAGATGCAAGAAGATTACTTCTTCTAATGGTAATTAAACTGGCATTGGACTTCTAATATGTAACATGTAATGCTAGGAAACAATGGAAAAAATATCTTACAACTATTGAGGAAAAAGAATTTTGAACTAAAGTTCTATGCCAATTAATAAATAATTCAATTAGACTGAATAATGCCCCCTAAAAATATCCATATCCTAATCCCTGGAACCTGTAAATATTTCCTGATAGGCAAAAAGGACTTTGCTGATATGATTAAAGATCTTGAGATGAGGAGATTATCCTAGATTATACAGGTGGGACCTAAATGCAATTACATGTACCCTTAAAAGAGAAGGCAGAGGGAAATTTTGACAAGAGGAGGCAATGCGGCTCTGGAGGCAAAGAGTGGATTGATGCAGCCATGGCCAAAAGCCAAAGAAACAGTGGCCACGAGAAGCTCAAGAGGCATTGGACAGATTCTTCCCTAGAGCCTATGGAGGGAGCACTACCAAGCTGATACCTTGATTTCAGCCCCGTGATACTGATTTCAGACTTCTGGCCTCTAGAACTGTGAGAGAAGAAATTTCTGTTTTAAGACACCAAGTTTGTGTTAATTTGTTAGAGCAGCTACAAGAGACTGATAACAGCGAGTTATAACCCAAGCAGTACAATGAAAATTTCAGGTGCTGTACACACAACAGCTGAGATTACCAGAAAGACTAAGACAGTATTTCAAAGCCAAGGAAAGACATAAACATCCCCAGATTCAAAGCAGCCTAAAATGATTCCAATATTAAATCATTAATGTATATTAATAATCAGCAAAATTGGGGATAAATACAGATTTTAACCAACAGTACTCTTTTACTTGAGAATTTCCTATTTGAATCAGCCTTCTCTGCCCCAGTATTTTAAAGCTACATAATATCCATGCTGGCATCTGGGACAGAATTAATTCCAAAAACCCCTTTTTTGCAGAGCTCTTTGCTGTTCCAGTCTTTGTGTTTAGTAAAGTAGTGCAGTAACTAAATATCACAACAGGAGTTCGGGTCATAAATGTATTACCAGTATATTCAACTATCCTTTCTCCTGATACATTTAGAATTTTCCTTCCTTTATATAAATCCCTTACAGCAGCAGCCTATACTATTGCTCTTTAAGTCACACACACATATTGGAACTCTTATGCTCCTTTAGAAAAAGGCATCATTGATGACATGGTAATGGGGATTTAGCACAGGCGGCCCCACTGTATATAATGCTGTAAATCAACCAAGTCATCATTTCATAGCATGTCACTGTACTCGTAACAGACTGTTCTCCACCTTTACAAACGCCTCTTCACTTTAATTCATTCATTCAGCATATTAGAGGAGCCAGAAAACAAGTGATCATTTTTAAGTGAATGTTTAGCGTGTCCCAGGCATTGTACTATGTACTATCGTATGTTTTTAAAATTGTAGGAAAAATGGCTCCTGGTCATAGGAAACATCACCTGCTTGGAAAAAGAAGCCTCTACACAACAACTAGAGAACTGTTCCACAATAGCTCCTGACGTGCCAAGTCTACTCTGGTGCTTCGTTTCACTTCTTCCTATCGAAATGAACCTAGCTAGAGTACAAGGACTACATCCAACCTTTTTACGAAGGTGAAGACTCCTTAACTGATTTTATTCATTTTTCAACTTGATGCCAGTTTATTACTCTGTATAATGAAAAATATGCCTGTCATGTATTGACTAGGACATGACTAGGCTGCTCCCATTGGTTTGTCAGCCCTGTACTCCACTTTGAGACAAAACTATGTGAAAAGCAAATGCTAATTGAAAGGTTGTTTGGGAGCATGGACTCAATGCCAGGTGAGTTATGTGGATGATGTAAAAGTTGAAAGGTGTTGACCATGACAGTTTTTCCAAAGCACTCTTTGTGGATGGCTCACCTGGCCTGACACAATTGAAGAGAATCACCTGGTATGAATTAGCACCCATCACCCCAGCCTGAGTGGGTGTATCTAAATTAGTAAAGCTTTGTCTTCTCAGGCTTTGCTATGGCTCTGCTCGCCACAGATTAGCATTCTAGGTAACTCAGGTCCTTTCAGGAGCTGACCTACGAGTCAAATATCTCATATAAAGCAATTTTAAACAACAGGTCTGGAAAAAAAGCATATTTTCTAATAATGATACCAGCCAAAACCCATTTTTTCAAGAAGACTTTCCATTTCAGGTCTCAGCTACCTTCACAGCTGCTTGTTGGCAGGACAGTTTAGCCCACATGGTGGAGAGCGGTGCATGTTCCTTGAGAACATGGCATTATTTATTGACTGTCTGCCTCACTCACATCTGTGAAATGTGGAAACTCACCAATGGTCTATAAGACCATCAGTTTTAAACAACACTATCCATCACAAAATGGAAAGGAGTGATCAACAGTCCCTCAACTGCAATGCATTATACGAGGGTCAGCAAGTGGGAGTCACGGTTGGCAACACAATTGCTGGCCTCAGGTAGCAAATCCATCCTTCCAGCTGTTCTGATCCATATGGGTTCAATGAACCACAGAGAGTGCAGCCTCTTTTCATTGGGAGTGTCTGCTATAACTCTTCCATCCAGACCCCATAATAAAACAACAGTAAGGTAAGCTGACGACCATTTATCTAAACTTCATCTGGTAGTCAAGTGCTGACAAAGAGGAAAACATGCACATTAGTGAGCAGACAGATGTGATGAGGGAAATTTAGGTGTTCTTATCTTGAAGAAGCCAAAGATTTCAAATGTAGAAAAAAATTAAAATAATTTAGTCATTAAGTCAAAGCCAGATGGAAAGTCACTCCCGCTATTTTCCCTGCTAAGCAAATTGTAGGGCTATCCCTGGTAATCCTAACACTCAATTTCTTACAACATAAAGCTGTTAGGATAATATTCCACAACCGTTCAGTCGTCAAAATCAAGGTTCTCACTTTAGTTTCTAGGGCCTCGAAATGAATTTCAAAATAGTAAGTAGTACCTTTTCTTCTTGCATTTTGGCTGCCACTTTTAACTTTACTCTAGAAGAACAAATTTTCACCCCAAGAATTTCCCATTGATATGACTTACATTCTACATAAAAACTTAAAAATAAGTTGATGTATAAGACCTGACATGCTCCCTTAACATCTCTGATTTTCATTTTCTTCATCTATAAAATGGGATCACAATAACTGTCCTCCCCTTAACACAGTGGTTCTCAACCAGGGATGATTTCCACCTCCCAGGGTACATGTGGCAATATCTGGAGACATGTTTGGTTGTCACAACTTGGGGGAGGTGATTGCTAATGGCATCTAGTAGGTAGAGGGATGCTACTAAACATTTTCAATGCACAGGGAGCCCTCCATAAAGAAGTGTCCAGCCCAAAATGTCATTAGTGCCAAGGGTAAGAAACTCTGCCTTAATATCATGAGGTTATCACAGAGATCAAAGCGGATGCTTAGTAAAAGATTTTATGAATAGTATTAATAATAAATCTTAATTTGTAGCTTATCCTTATTTCACTAAATAAGTTAAACTTTCTAAAAAGATTTCATTTAGGGCTGCTTGGGTGGATCAGATGCTTGAGCATCTGTCTTCGGCTCAGGTCATCATCCCAGGGTCCTGGGATCGAGCCCCGCATCGGGCTCCCTGCTCGGTAGGGAGCCTGCTTCTCCCTCTCCCTCTGCTTTCCCCCTGATTGTGCTCTCTCTCTGTGTCTCTTGGACAAATAAATAAATAAAATCTTAAAAAAAGATTTTATTTATTTATTGGAGATAGAGAGAGCATGGGGGGTGCAGTGGGAGAGGGAGAAGCAGGCTCCCACTGAGCAGGAAGCCCGATGTGGGGCTCCATCCCAGGACCCTAGGAGCATGACCTGAGCCAAAGGCAGACACTTAATCGACTGAGCTACCCAGGTGCCCCTAAGTAAATTAAACTCTTACTGATGCATCGTAAAGTAAGTGTAAAGGACCAATGATTGCCAAAGGAAAACACTGTCACTGAAAAGTGTAAGCTGAGAATTGCAGTGATGCAGAGGCTGCCCTAATCACATCACTAAAAACTTGGACATAGGCCTGGGTCACCAAGATCACAATGCTCTCTCTACCCTGAGCTTGTGTGGCTCATCCCCCAGCTTTTGATGTGAGATCAGCTGGGAGGCTGGTAGATGAACTTTGGAGCAAGGTCCACTGGGCTGGATTCATCTGTACTACGCCAGGCAAGCAGAATGGGCCAGCTGCTTGATCTTGAGTTGTCAGGGGCCCCATGAAGGTATCTCATAGGATTAAACAATGTTTGTGAAGGGTTACAGGTAAAGTCAAATTGGCGTAGGAGTTAACTAGGTAGAGTCACTGTCAGGGAGGGACATGTCAGTAGAAGACAGAAAGCACAAAACTGGCATTATTCCTAGAGCATCTTCCTTTGGTAGTGGATCAGACTGTGGTCTGTTCTCAGATTTATTTCTTGCCCTTCTCTGATCTTCCTGGGCTATGTGGGGGTAGTGCAGGCTGCTTTCCCTAGGCTCCAAAGTCAGCGGGCATTCTGTAAGATTTCTCAATGAGAGATTAGAGGGCAGAAGGAAAGAAGCCAGAGTATTTCTCCCTTCCTTCTTTGCTTCCAGTGCCTCCCTGACAATGACCGTATCATGTGGTTGGTGTCAGTGTCCACCAGGCAGGGCCTCTGTGGTTTCAGGTTCTATCAGGTGCCCCCAGGCCCTGAGCTGTGATAACCCCACTTCCTCATTTTGGTTCTCCGGTCTAGGGGTGTAACTTCTTGCTACCGCTAATGTTTGCATTGCCTCCCCTTCTTTTTTTCTTCTCAGTTTTTCTGGCACCTGTGTAACCAATTCCTTATACTCAATTCTCTCTGGCTTAGAGAGTTTCCTTTCTCCTGATTGGACCTTAAATGCTATTTTTCAGGGTAGAAAGTAGGGCACAACTGTGTGACACCTGGAGCTCCCACAGTTAGGCAGGTATAAGAGAGCCTGGCGAGAAAAGGATGCAGAGGCAGCTGACATTTACCAGCCCAACAAATATTTGTCGAGCACTCACAATGTGTTGAAAATTGTGCTGGGTATAGGAATTTGGTATGAACAAAAATGTATACCACTTCTAACCAACTACAGATAATAATATAACTATAAAATTATTATATAATAATGAGTTGTCCTAATTAGGAAGTTCTTTAATTCAAGAATTCTGGCAACTCAAATAAACACAGAAAATAATCACAAGTTCTTCCATCAAAGTAAGAATTGAGTGGAGGTTCAGCCTAATAATATACAGGAGAGAGAAGTTATAACTCTCCAGGTTTATAATGTCTAATATGAATATCATTAAGCTGCTTTTCCAAACCCCAAAATAATAGCCAATCTGGTTACCTTCTGCTCCTCAGTGATGCTTGGGGAGCAATATATTTTTTAAAAGATTCTTCTCCAGTTTAAAGTCATATATCAGAGCTGAGAAAAATTAATAGGCCTTGGATTAGAGGTTTCCTGGATGACCAAGTGATCTTGTTAGCCAACCAGCTATATAGAAATATTTATGTAAAGAAAGAGAAAGCAGTTTTAAGACTGGTCTAACGATTCAAGACATGAAATACATTCATTCTGGGAGCTATTTGAAGGATATAGTGAAACATAAATATAACTAAAAAACTAAATTGTTGAGCCAACTGAAGAGACTGAGAAGCAAATTCTAGTCATATACATTTGCAAGGTTCCCCATTGAAATCAACAGGCACTACATGTATGTCTAAGGGCATTATATTTACATATTTTACCCATTCCCAATTTGGAGTAATTTTTTTCTATAACAATAATAGAAGTTTATAGATGTCACTGTTTTTGTCTAAGTTTGTTCTAATCTATTTTACTAAATCCACAGTAGTCTCATCAAGGTTTAATTGCTGCTTAAAAGGGGAAATTGAGGTACTCACAAAATGAATTGTCCCCAAATTATCTTATAAATCTGTGGCCAATTAAGATATCCAAAATTTTTAATTATACACAATGTTGCCCTTTCTGAAGATGCAAGGCTGATCAAATTTCCTTTGTGTAATAACACCTGTGAGCTTAATCAGCAATGACTTCTTCATTACACTCCTTTTCTAGATATATATGCAAAATGAAATTCTTAGGCAAATAAAAACCTTTGATGTGGCGTAGGTTTTGTTAAAAATGCAACTTCTTGAAATACCCTCACTTGTAAATCCTTCAATGCTTAAGAATAAAACCCTCCCTTTCCTTAAACAAAAAGCAACTTTTAAAACAGAAATAGTTAACATCAGTAGCTGATTAGAAGTAGAATAATTACACTCACTCCAGTGAAGACTGTAAACAAAGAGATATTAAGTAATTTTTTCACAAGTACCCTGCTGTGATACCAGCTGATCCGGTTTAATAGCAACCAGCATTTCTACTAATTTTGCAAGAAAGATATATTTGGGGGATAATTTCATCTTCTGTAGTGAGTGTAAATAATCTGTTCAGCAGCAAGCTTACAGTGACACCATGTAGCATAACCACCAGCGATCAACGTGAAAATGTAATTTTTAGAATTGTAGTATTTGCAAATTAAAGGATTAATGTTAACTTCAGTCAATACAGAAAATAAACTTGATTAGCAGAATGCATTAATATCAAATCAGTTTTGCAAATAACATGTTCCCGGCTATATCCCAAGGTGTCTGTCTGTCTTACTCTTTCTCTAGAGAACCCTAAAGGATAACACTTTTCATTCTAATTGTATTATTTTAATATTCATCTTGTAAACAATGCAGTGTTTTTGCATAAAGGTAAAAATATAGGTTGCTTTTTAAGTGAATCCCCAAGGAACTGGGGAATTAGAAAATCTAGTTTATTTTTTAATTGATATCAAAGAACAGCAGAGAAACCACAGGCATTATGACATCATGATTTTCTTTTTACTGTTAAACATACAATTATGTAAAGGAGGAAGACTCTGTAGTTATTCCTCTAAATAATATATAAGCCCTGAAATGCATTTTCATATAGTGTATACTATAAACAAAATGAAAATAAAAAATCTAATAATTTTTTAAAGTTCAGCCCTTTGTATAGATATTTAATTATATTATTTTGAAGCAAAAATGGGGCCAGAAAGGCATTAGTTTTTCAACAGCACAAAACATGGTGGCAACTAGCAAAATTCAAACTTTTTTTTCATATGTAAAAGACAAATCTAATATTATTAGAAATCTAACCATCCCTTCCTGTGGGTGCTTTACAATTTCATAATCATGAAATTGTCATAATCTCTATTGATGATACCATGATTAATTATCAGGCTATTAAAAAAACAACATAATAGGGGAAGTACCAAGTTACGATGTGTCCAAAAGTATCTATTTTTAAAGGCAAATATAATATGACAAAAGATATGATAGGTATTTTAGGAAAGCTTATTTCTATTCAGAGATAATGAAATACATCAGAAAAGTTTTTCTCTCTAGCAAATGAGAATAAAAGTATTTTTGCAAAGTACTTAACACATAAGAGGAAGGAAATATTTGAACACATTTAATTTAATATATTCCTAATTCCTCAAACTCCTGCCTCTTAGGTTAGTCTTCAAAAGTTCTGCAAAACACAGAAACTCAATTTATTAGAAAGGATTAGACTAATTCAAAAAAAAGAAGATCACAAATGTTTACAACCTGTTTAGAGAGCTTAGAAGAGTAGACTTTTATTCCTAAGAGATACTGATGTTCTCTATTAAAGTGGGAAGTACATATCCTGATACCAGCCATATATAGATATTTCCTATTGTACACTAAGTTTTGATATTGATAAAGAATTCATACGTTACATGAAGTCACTAATGGTTTATTATTTTTTAATTTTTAAGTGATCAAATAACTGAGAATGCCACATAAACTGTCACTTCCTTTAAAAAAAAGATTTATTTATTTATTGGAGAGAAAGAGAGCGCAGAGCACAAGCAGGGGTTGGAGGATGGAGGGGGGAGTGGTGGAGGAATGGGGGTGGGAGGGAAGAGGGGCAGAGAGAGAGGAAGAGAGAATCTCAAGCAGACTCCCCAATGAGCAGAGAGTCTGAGGCAGTACTTGATCTCACAACCCTGAGATCATGACCTGAGCCAAAATCAAGAGTCAGATGCTTATCTGACTGAGCCACCCAGGCACCCCTAAATTGTCACTTCTTAAAGCCCAACTGAAAGCTCGAAAGAAAAAAAAATTAGAAGAGGTAAAGTGATCAGGAAAGTAGTACCTTTTCTATAAAGATAATCTCAAGTATCCCAATACTATGTATTTGCTTACAATATCTTTGTATATATATAAAGCCTGATTTTTAAAATATGATCTGTATCACAAAAAATGAGACCCTATAAGAAAAATAAAGCACTAATGTTCTTCCTATTAATGCATGAATGCTGAAAATTGGAGACTTTTCAGTTTGTCTTAAAGAGATGTTATGACATTTAAAAAGGGGAAACCACAACATTTTAATTAACTTATTAGAAAAGGGGATAGTCTATTCAGTAAAACTCTTTCACAATAAATTTTATTTATAGACAGATTTCTATTTTGCCCATGAAAAATTAACTGCTGTGTGAATTGCCTTCCCACTCTAAACAAATAGATATCCATACAAAATACATTTAAAAGCCATTTCAGGGGCTCCTGGCTGGCTCAGCTGGAAGAACATGCAACTCCTGATCTCAGGGTTGTGAGTCTGAGCCCCATCTGGGGTGTAGAGATTACTTAAATAAATAAAACTTTATTTATAAATAAATAAGTAAGTAAAATAAAACTACTTCAGGCAGAGGAGGACTATGGTCCCCCACCAATGGAAAACAAATGAGGGATACCCCATGATTACTGCCTAGTAATTTCTAGGCCAGCATCAGGAGAAAGAATCTAAACAAAGTCCAGCAGTATCACTGATGAAGGTAATAGAAACTGGAGTCTGAGAAGGATTAGGTATCTAGACTTTGCAGGCTAGATTATTGGCGATCTACAGAAAAGTTCCTGGAGTCTTTAGCTGAGTACAGATCTATCCATGAGGTCAGAGGAAAAACTACTGTAAACCAGTAAGCAAAAAAATAACTGGGGTTTACACAGAGTTAGAAATAGTTTCCTTTTCCACCAAGCAAAGTGGGGAGCCCTGGTAACACACAGGGCATCAGGTAGAGTTCTTTGAAGGGTCACATATTAGTAGTGGGACTAAAATAGCCCCAGAGTAAAGCTGCTCTGAACCAACCATAATAAAGCTTAAAATCCAGACTCAGAAGAATCAGACTGATTCAAATAACTGAATTTTGTCCAACATTCTTTCAAATGTCTTTCAGTATTCAACAACTTAAAATTCACAGTGATTTAGCTTTTGATCAAAAACTACTTGGGATGCAAAAAATATGATCCATGATCAGAAGAAAAATCCTTCAATAAAAAAACAGATCTAGGAAGGACAGAGATGATTAACTAGCACAGATGAGTTAAAAAAGACCCAAATGAAGCTTCTAGACATGAAAAACATAATATTAGAAGTGAAAATGTACTAGATGGGTTTAACAGTAGATTACACACTATAGAAGAAACAACAAGGAACTTGAAAATACAGGAATAAAACTTATCCAAAATGGGCAGAGAAAATAGGTGATGGATATTAAGGAGAGCACTTGTTATGATGAGCACTGGGTGTTGTATGTAAGTGATGAATCACTAAATTCTACACCTGATAATATTACACTGTATGTTAACTAACTGGAAATTAAACAAAAATTTGAAAAATAAAATAAAAACAAAAACATAAAGAGGCAGAGGGAGAAAAAAATGACTGATAAAAATCAGTAATCTGTGGGATAATATCAAGCAATCTAACATATATGAAATTAGAGTTCCAAAAGGAAGGGGGAGAGGGACAAAAATTTTTGCTGAATGATGGCCAAAATTTTTTCAAGCTATGAAAGTATAAACTCACAGATCCAAGGAGCTTAATGAAGTCCAACCAAACTTAACACACACACACACACACACACACACACACACACACACACACAAGCATAACATCACATTAGAATCAAATTACTGAAGCCAGCATTGAAATATTAAAATAACCAGAGAGAAAATATAAAATCTGTACAGAGGAACAAAAATGAGAATTATCAGAGACCTTTCATAAGAAGCCATACAAATCAGAATAAAAAAAATATTAATGTCCTGAAAGAAAAAAAACTTGATAATCTAGAATTCTATACCCAGTGAAAACATCATTCAAAATTTAAGTCAAAATAAATATTTTCTCAGGCAAAAAAAAGTTGAGAGAATTCATTAGCAGAGCTACACTATAAGAAACATTAAAGGAAGCTCATCAAGAAGAAGGAAAATGATTCCAGATGGAGATTTGGTTCTACACAAAGGAATGAAAGGTAATGAGGCATATATTTTGGTAAATATAGGATATTTGTTCTCATTTTTAAATCTTCTTAAAGATAATTGGCTATTTTAAGCAAAAATAATAATGCATTGCAGGATTCAGGGCATAGGTAGAAGTAAAATGTATTTAACAATAGTAGAAAAGAAAAGAGGGGGAAAATAGGGATATATTTTTATAAGGTTTTTACATACAACATAGTATAATATTATTTGACACTAGACAATGATAAATTAAAATATATATTTTAAACCCTAAAGCAACTGCAAAAAAATAAAAGGAAAAAAAAGAAGGAGGAAAGAAAGAAAAACAGTATAGCTAGTAAGATAATAGTGGAGACAAATGGAATCATAAAAATATTCAAAAAGAATAAATAAAGAGGAAGAAAGAGAATAACAAACATATGAGATTGAAAAAATAGTAAGATAATAGCTTTCTGCCCAGCCATATAAATATAAATATAAATTGTCTGAATGCTCCAAATAAAAGACAGTATTTGTGAAATCAGATAAAAATGCAAGACCCAATTACATGCTGTCTATAAGAGATCACTTTAAATACAAAAAATACAATAGTTGAAAAGGTAAAAAGATAGAAAGAGATTCCACAGAAACCCTAATCAAAATAAAGCTGAAGTGGCTATGTTAACATCAGATAACAAAGACTTCAAAACAAGGAACAAACAAGGGATAAAGAGGGACATATCATAGGTAAAGGAATTAATTACTCAAGAAATCATGCCAATCCTATATACATATGCAACTGAAAGAGAAGTTCAAAATACATGAAGTCACAGACTTATACTGCTAAAATCCACAATTTCAATTAGAGACTTGAACATTCCTCTCTCAGTAATTGATAGAACAAGTAAACAGAAAACCACAGTGGTGATATAGAAGACTTGAACTACATTTTCTGCCAACTTGACCTCATTGACACTAATGGAACACTACATCCAACAAAAATATAATAAACATATTTTTCAAGTGTACTTGGAACATTCACCAGAATAAACCACATTCCGGTTTAAAAATCTCAGAAAATGTGGGGCGCCTGGTTGGCTCAGTCAGTGGAGCATACGATTCTTGATCTCGGGGTTTAAGTTTGAGCCCCACATTGGGTATATAGATTCCTTAAAAATAAAATCTTTTTAAAAAAATCTCAGAAACTGTAATAGGATTAAGATCATATAAAGTATGGTTTCTGACAACAATGGATTTAAACTAGAAATTAAAGCAACAAATTAATCAACTTAGATGAAATGACAAATTTCTTTAAAAACACAAACTACCAAACCCCCTCAGGAAAATCTAGATAACCTGAACAGCATGATCTCTATTAAAGAAATTCAAGTTTTAGATAACAACCTTCCCACAAAGAAAACTTCCAGATGGCTCCAGAAAACTCCAGGCCCAGATGGCTTCACTGGAGAATTCTACCAAACATTTAAGTTAGAGATAATACTAATTCTACACAGACTCTTTCTTAAAATAGAAGAGAAGGGATCATATCTCAAATTATCTTGTGATCATAACTACTTTGATTCTAAAATCAAGAAAAGACAAAAAGAGAAAACTACAAACCACTTCCTTCAGCAAACTGAATCCAGCAATATGGAAAGAGTAATACATCATGACCAAGTGGGTTGATTTAATATTCAAATATCAACAAATATAATTTACCATATTAACAGAGAGAGGAAAATCATATGATCATTTCATACATGCAAAGTATTTGATACAGTTTGATATCCATTCATGATTTAAAAACAAACTCTCATAAAACTAGAAATAGAAGGAAACTTCCTCAATCTCATAAAGAGCATCTATAAAAATCCTACAGCAAGTATCATACCTAATTGTGGAAAACTGAATGTTTTCCCCATAAGATCAGGAACAAAGCAAGGATATATACTATCACATTTCTATTCAACATTTTACTGGAGGTCCTAGACAATGCAATAATGCTAGAAAATGAAATAAAAAGCATACTGATTAGAAAAGAAGTAAAATTGCCTTTATTCACAGATGACATGATAGTATACATAGAAAAATATAAGAAATCTATATAAAATCTACTAGAAATAATGTGTGAGCTTAGCAAGGTTGCAGAATACAAGGTCAATATAGAGCTATTGTCTTTATATAATTAGCAACAAAAATTTGGAAATTTATTTTTTATTGTTTTTATTTTTTAAAGATTTATTTATTTATTCAGAGAAAGAGCATGCATGTGTACTGGGGGGAGGGGCCGCGGGAGGGGGAGAGAGAATCTCAAGCAGACTTCCCACTGAACAGAACCCGGAGCAGGGCTCAATCTCACAATCCTGAAATCATGACCTGAGCTGAAATCAAGTGTCAGACACCCCAACCGAGTCACCCAGATGCCCCTATTCTTTTATTATTTTTTTATAACTAATCTCTACACCCAATGTGGGGCTCAAACCCAAGACCCTAAGATCAGGAGTCGCATGTTCCATGGACTGAGCCAGCCAGGCACCCCAACAGGTGGAAATTTAGATTTAAAAAAATACCATTTATAATAGAATAAAAAAGGATTTAGCAAAATATGCAAGATCTTTTCACTGAAGGCTACCAAATATTGTTGAGTAAAATTAAAGATGTAAAAAATACAGAGAAATACCACCTTTCTAGATTAAAAGACTCACTATTGTTAAAATGTTAATTGACCCCCAAACTGATATTTCAAAGCAATCTCATTCAAAATCCCATCATATTATTGTAGACACTGACGGGCTGATTCTACAATTTATACAGAAAGCAAAGAATCTAGAATAGCCAAAACAATTTTGAAAAAGAAAAACAATGTTTGAGGACTTACGGCACTTGAGACTTATCAGACTTACTATAAAACTACAGTAACCAGGGCACCTGGGTGGCTCAGTCGGTTAAGCGTCTGCCTTCTGCTTAGCTGGGGTGGTGATCCCCGGGTCCTGGGATCAAGCCCTCCCCGTCGGGCTCCCCACTTGGTGGGGAGCCTACTTCTCTCTCTTCCTCTGCCGCCTCCCCACTTGTGCTTGCTCTATCTCTCTGTCAAATAAATAGAATCTTTTAAAAAAATAAAAATAAATAATAAACAAAAAATAAAATTACAGTAACCAAAACATACTGGCAGTACTGTAATTCTAGATAGGTGGAACTAAAGAGAAAGTCCATACACAAATACTGACGAGGGAGAAAGGCAATTCAATGGAAGAAGAATACTCTTCAACAAAAAGGCCTTGAACAACTGGGCATCCACATGCAAAAAAATCAATCTAGACACAGACCTTATACTTCTCACAAAAACTAATTCAAAATGGATCATAGACCTACATGTAAAGTACAAAACTATAAAGCTTGAGAAGAGAAGATAGGAGAAAATCAAGATGACCTTAGATTTGGTGGATGACTTTTTTAGATACACCACCAAAAAGCATGACCCATGAGAGAAAAAAGATAAGCTGGATTTCTTTAAAATTAAAAACTTCTCGGGGCGCCTGGGTGGCCCAGTCTGTGAAGTGTCTGACTTTGGCTCAGGTCATGATCTCAGGTCCTGGGATCAAGCCCTGAGTCCATTCAGCAGGGAGCCTACTTCTCCCTCTCCCTCTGCCCCTGCTCATGCTCTCTCTGTCTCTCTCAAATAAATAAATGAAATCTTTAAAAATAAATAAATAAACAAACCTCTCCGGGCACCTGGGTGGCAAGCATCCAACTCTTGGTTTCAGCTCAGGTCATGATCTCAGGGTCGTGAGACTGAGCCCCATGTCAGGCTCATTGCTCAGTGGGGAGTCTGCTTGAGATTCTCTCCCTCTGCCCCTTCCCCCATTCTCTCTCTCTCAAAATAAATAAATAAATCTTTTTAAAAAATAAAACTAAAAACGTCTCCTCTATGAAAGATGCTGTTAAGAGAATAAATGCCAAAAACTGGAAAACAACTCAAAGGGCCATCAATAAGTGCTTAGATAACAAATTGTAGTATATTTATAGAAATATTACTCAGCAATAAAAAGGGAATGATTTTGGATACATGGAACAACACAGATGACCTTCAGAATATTATGATAAGTTAAAAAAAAAAAGCCAGATACAAAAGACCTCATATTTTCTGATTGCATTTATATGAAATCTTAAAAAGATAAAATAGCAACAGAAAGCACATCAATGGTTGCCAGGGGTTGAGGGTAGGGAGAGAGGACCATCTACAAAGAAGCACAAGAAAACATTTTGGGTGCTGGAAATGTTCTATATATTGATTGACTCACATATTTGTTAAAGCTCACTGAAATACACACTTAAAATGGGTCAATTTTATAATTATACCTCAACAAGGCTAATTAAATTTTTTTATAGTTTTATTTATTTGAGAGAGAGAGAGTGAGTGAGTGTACACAAATGGTGGGGAGGGGCAGGGGGAGAAGCAGACTCCCTGTTGAGCAGGGAGCCTGACATAGGGCTGGGTCCCAGGACCCCAAGATCATGACCTCAGCGGAAGGCAGACACACAACTGACTGAGCCACACAGGCACCCCAAGGTTGATTATTTTTAAATACATCTGCAAATAGTATCCCCCTTCCACTGATAGATAATGCCTTGCGGCCATTGCTTACAATGTCCAGGGTTTCATTTGAAGTTTTGATGCCAGGCAGAGTTACTGGGAGCAGCCAGTCTTATTTAGCCAGCCAGCCAGCCAATACAGAAGGCCTAGAGTTTTAGGTTCTAGAAAATGAGAATTTTTCCCATTTTCTCATTTCCTAAAATACAGTTTTATTTTTAGAAATCTTATCATTTAAAAATAAAACCATGAAATTTAACATTCATAGTATGTATGTTTTATATAAAGTACTATTTGCATATGCTAACTTATTTAATTCTTTCGACAATCCTATGATGTGGATTGCATCATTAATTCCATTTCACAAACAGGAAACTGAGAAACAGAGAGGTCAAGTAAACTGCCCAGCTAGTAGATGGCAAAGGTGAAATTTGAACACAGGGAGGCTAACACTACAGCTATGCTGCCCAATATGGTAGCCACTAGCCACTTGTGGCCACTGAGCAGTTAGAATGTGGTTAGTCTGAATTGAGACATGTTGTAAGTGTAAAATACACCTCAGATTTCAAAAACTTAGTGTGAAGAAAGAACGTAAAATACTACATTAATAATTTTAATATTGGTTACATGTAGAAATGGTAATATTTCAATATATATTGGATTTAAATAAAATATATTATTGAATTAAGTCTGTTTCTTTTGCCTTTTAAAGTGTGCTACAGGACATTCAAAATTACATATGTGGCTTACATTATTTTTCTTTTGGACAGCACTGCTCTAGATTCTGAGAATTTGGCTATCACGTTCTACTCTTTTGGTGACAGACATAAGAGCAATTATGAGACGGTGTATTGGTGGTGAAATAGAAGTATGAACAAAATATTTTGGGGTTATAAAAAGAAAATTACCAATTCTGACCAGAGATAAAGAATCCAGGAAAGATGTTCCAGAGGAGGCCTCTGACCTAGGAACAGTCACCCTCTCTCTCACATTTGCATAACATTATACATTTCACAAAGTGATTTCCTATAAATGAATGCATTTCCTGCACATACACGTGCACTCACACACACACAGAGTGAAATAGGCAGGGCAGATATTATTGTCCCTATTTTACAAGGAGAAACTGAGTCTGAAAGATAGTCATTTGCCCAAGGTTACCCTGCTGGTAAGTAGCAGAGTTGAGAATTTAACTCAGGTCTTTTAAGTCCAGGATCAGGGAATTTTCTACCAGATCATGATTTCTTTGAGGTGACCTAGAAACAATTTTGAAGATAAAGAGAAAAATTATATGGGAGATAGGGTAGAGTCAGTCGCATACGAGAGCTAGATTTTACCAGTTAACAAAAGCCAGTTGTGCTCATCTCTTCCCAACTGATGTGAAGTTATGCTTGAAATCAGCCATAGTGAGAGTATTTACACTATAGAAATTGTCAAATAATACAACTGCAGGCTTTCCTCCATCAAGAACCAGCTTCCTAACACACCCTAAATGGAGAATAGTGGGTAGAGTGGCCACTAGCTCTAGTGGGAAAAACCCGTTAACACCCTAGCTCAGTCACTGGCTAGCTCAGTCACTGGCTGTGTGAGCTTAGGAAAATCATCTAACCTCTCTGGGTTAGCACTTTCAACTATGAACAGGAACATTTCAATTTTTTTTGAAGATTTTATTTATTTATTTGACAGAGAGAGATAGCGAGAGCAGGAACACAAGCAGGGGGAGTGGGAGAGGGAGAAGCAGGCTTCCCGCCGAGCAGGGAGCCCAACATGGGACTCGATCCCAGGACCCTGGGATCATGACCTGAGCAGAAGGCAGACACTTAATGACTGAGCTACCCAGGCACTCAGGAACATTTCAATTTTAACTATAAAACAGAAATCAAGTCTCAAACTCCAGAAGCTGAGAGTCTGGAGCTCCTATGGAATTTGGAATTTTCCTAAGTTGTCTCCCATGCTTTGTTTCCTTATCTTTAAAACAAGGGTGATAGTATTTGTTTTTCAGAGTCATATATCTAGATATTCACCATATTGGAAATTAAAATGGGGAAAATTTTTAAATATTTATTTAGTTATTCGTTCATTTTAATACAATATAATAAATCCATTATATGTTGATATGAATTTTTACGAAAAATAACTATATTTGCTGAAAGAAAAAATTAATCAGAACAGTATCATTCTTTCATATTTTTGCAGATCTGGTTAATGTCTGGTTTAGTAGAAGAAAACTAGATGCTCATATCTGTTTCTATATTCAATCTGTTTCAAAAAGCACATGCCCTGATGCTTCTGGAAAGCTCCACTGTATACTAGAGAATGAATAAGAGTGAAATCGGTGAATAATGTCTTATTATTAATATGAAGATGATCTGAATCTCATGGAACCTATGTAAGGTTCTCAGAGAATCTTAGGGTCCCAGAACTACGCTTTCAGAACCACTGGCCTAACCTCAAGCACTCAATGGCTATTAGCCATTTTTATTCATAGATTCCATTCCCTTATGAGTTAACTGAGTGTCAAATGAGAGAATGTATTTCTTTAAAGACTTTGATATCATGAAGAGCTTCCAATATAGAGAAACTACATCTTAAGAAGTTGGTGCCTATTCTTGAGTATGTATTTTCTTTCACCAATGGAAATTTAAACTCCTGCAATGAATTGACTGAGCTGTGTTTTGCTAGTTAACGGCCTAGGGCTGAATTAGTCCTCAGAAATGCTTATGGAAGGAAGAAAAGGAAGGAGGAGAAAAAGGAAGGAAAGAAGGAATGGACAGAGGTTGGGAGGGAGGCTGCCTGACTTCTAAGATTTCTCAAAGGCTTAAGGATATGCTGATGGAGATATCACTTAGCTCCTCATCCTAAGACTGGCAGGCTTTAGAAGCCTTGGTAAGTATCTCCACAAGTGTGCACTATAAAGTGTCCACCAGGGATGGAAATGAAATTCCAAAGCCCAAGAACTACCAGTTGGGGGGCACCTGGGGTGGCTCAGTTGGTTAAGCGCCTGACTCTTGATCTCAGTTCAGGTCATGATCTCGGGTGTGAGATGGAGCCCTACTTTGGGCTCTGTGCTGGGTGTGGAGCCTGATTAAGATTCTCTTTCTGCCCCTTTCTGCCCCTCTTCTCCCCCTCTCCCACTCACACCATGCACTCTCTCTCTCTCTCTCTAAGCAAAAGGGACCAATTTGAGTTGTTCCTGCTAGTGAGGAGAAACAGAAAGAATAGGCAAGATTTTTAGCATGAAAGCTGCTCTGGGTCTCAGGACAAAAGGAAAAGGCTATTAGTTATGATCTCTTTAAAACAGCTCAAACAGGTTCAAGGGAAAAGAAAAAGTATTAGTTTAGTTCAAAACTTAGCTCAAACAGGCTCAAGGGAAAAGAAAAAGTATTAGTTTAGTTCACAAAAAGTACAAAGCTCACATGAAAAGAGAGGGCTCTTTCTTCTCCTCTTCCTTTTCTTTCTCTATTTACTTACATGCCATGGACTCTGCTTTTGCTTTTGTCTCAGAAGCTCCTAGAGACAGTTCTTAACTGCAAGAAGTCCCAAGAGAAAGCTCTTTCCCAGTAGCCCACATAAAGTCCTGATTTGTATCTTATTTGCCTGGCTTATGTTTCTCTACCCATGCTTTCAGGAGGACAACAGATACTGAATTTAATTGAGTTATTAGTGATCTAAAATTATTTCTAACTTCCATAGGCCCATTGTTTTGAACTTCACTGGGCATATTACAATACAAAGAATGTCCATTTATAGACTGCTAAAAATCAATCTATCCAAGGTATCTATCCAAGGCAATTAATCAGCATGTCTGCAGCACTAATCTGCACAAACATGATTAGCAAAGTTTGTTAGAAAGGTTGTTGGCCGGCTCACCCTCTGGTCTAGCAGGATAGAGGCCAAAAAAAAAAGTTTGTTTATACAAGTATGCTGTGCTTTGAAAGAAAGACATATTTTCTGTTTCATTAAAACTTACAATGTTGGATAATCATAAGATGTTTCTTAGAGTCTGGCCTTCACAACTTATTAGAGCCACAGGGAATAGAAATGCTCTATTGCCAACTGAAGTATCACAATGGCGTTTAATAGCCTTGTTTGACAACGTCAGTTTGGCTTTATCAAGTCTGGCTCATTTTAAAAATTCTTTCCTGTTGAGTTTCACAGTTTAAAGGGAGAATGAAGGGAGAGAGGAAGAACAATTCTTTAATAAGAAAAATCTAAAATTCAGCTAATTAGCAGAAAACTGTTTGTAATCCAGCTCTCTATATTTAGCAAAAAATTAAAAAAAAACAAAACAAGCAGACCAGCTGGAAAGCAATAAAGCATATCTACTTCAGATCCACACCGCTAGCAGCTGCTGCTTCAAGGGTCTGGTAAAACTAGGCCTTGTCTGACTCCACTGCTTTTATTTCTAGAGACATACAGCCTTTTTTGAACTTGGAGGGTGATTTTACAAAGAGTGCTGTTTTATTTATTCTCAATTAATCATGCTCAACTGTAAACAAAGTGTCTGTTTTAGTTCTGCTGACAATTATCCACTTGTCAACATCTCCCTCAAGTACCTTCAGCATCTGGCTCCCGAAGAGAAACCTCTACATCAAAATGAATGTCTCAGTGAACTCTGGAATTCATCTGTTTCTTTAGCTCATAAGCAGTCAGGATTCTACCTAACAAATGTCACTGAAGCACCTTGATAAAGATGTTTATCATCAGACGATAAAGGGTTTCTCAGGACTTCCTTTCATTCTCCTGTGTTTGCTTTGGCAAAAAGAGGAAAATGATTACAACTTGGGAATCTTGAAGGAGATACTTTTACAAGCCACCAGGCACATGATGACAGCTCCAGAAGTGGCTGAGAAATCTATCCCTCCCTTAGTAACATTCCACTAGATCAACAGAACCAAACTGTGCTATAATTGGTGGTAATTTATATGAGGAACGCCTATGAGTTTGCTGCGGTTTCACCAAGATTTGGAAGTGGCAGGACTTTATCCACTTCCCAAACAACGCTTTTATTTTGAAACACTTTTTTTCCTTTCACTTAAAATGTGTAAAGAATATAGGGGAAAGTCGCTGCCAAGACCATTAATATTTCACCAAGGATGAACTGTTTTAAAGGCAAAACAGATGTTACATTTGGTGATTTGTTGAGGGAAAATTACCCTAGTATGTCCCCTGGAACTTCCCTTAGAGATGGGAGCCCCAGAAATTTAAAATTTAAACTGAACACCCATGCTATATCCATTCTGTTCTTTCATCCATAAGAAACGGGAGAAATCATATAAACCATGGGGGGGGGCGGGGACTGGGTGCTCAGACAAACCAGTCCTCTCGGAGAATATATGGGTTATTTACCAAGATTTTACATTCTGGAGATTAATTTACACCCACTTCAAAACCGAGGAAATTCAAATCGCTTTTATCACTCCCTCCAAGTTGGACTCCTGAGTAAGGAGTGGTGGCAAGCTCGCAAGGATGTAGACCAAGAGAAACCAGGCGTCCAGCATGCCAGGCCACGGTCCAGATCGACTGAAAATGGCCCAGAGCCGACGTCAAATCCAGAAAAATTAACCTCCTCAGCGAGGGACACTGAGAACCAGGACTTGGGGATCTGCTCAGAGAGAGTCCCAGATCGCTACAGAACCGGCTAAAGTGGTTGGGAAGGGGGGGTGCGCTTAGTAAAGGGGTCGGCTTTGCTCCCTTCCGACAAAAGCTGATCAATCTAACTGCACGTAATTGATTTTAATGAGCAGGGGAGTTTCCTTCGCATTAACAATTGCCCCGGGTCATCAGTCTGCGCAGTGGCGACTCCCGGTGCAGATCTCTGCGTTTCCTTGCGGGCCAGCCTGTCGCGACCTGGGTGCCCACCACGCCGCCTAGCTTTTGGGCCCTAAAAGAGCAGAGCGGTCAGAGAACCGAGATCCTAGCCGGACTGCCGCCCGGTTTCACCTGATAATTTATGCACAATTAATTGAGATATCTTTTATACTTGATGTGTTGCAAAATTAATGCCTAATTTATGTAATTAGTCAATTAACTCTAATTCTAGCATAATTCTAGCATATGTTCCCAATGCCCAGAAGGTGTTCTGTTTCCCAGGTACTTATTTTGATGTCACGAAATGCAACTAATTAATTTTACATGCATATTAATTTGGGATCTCTTTAGCAGTTCCCTTTGTGCAAGTAATTTTAATATTTGTCTTTCTAACCTTTGGGGGTAGGGTGGGGGAGGTGCAGGTAAGTGTGAGCGGCACGTGGACACCAACCTGGATGATGCCTGAGGTCGAGGGCAGGGTGCTCAAGCAGAGCCTCAGGTGTGCTGGGGCATGGGTGCTGCATTCAACAAGCCCTTGGAATGTTGCGGATACTGACCCCACCAGGAGCATTTTGCTTACGCCTTTGGTAAACAGAAAGCCTCAGGGCCTGGAGGTGGAGACTCCTAGGCGCGCTGACCGCCACATCCAGGGCATTGCGGTATCCCTGGTCAAATCTCTCCGCGCCCAGTCAGTCGCACTCCCGCGAACGAGCGAGAGGCTTTTTTTCTTTTTTCCCCGCCCTGAAGGAAGATTTCAGATTTCCAGGCCAGTCCTGGGAGGCTGTTCTGCGGTCGCAGCCTTTCCTCTCAGACACCCTGCTGCTCCCCGAGTTCGCGGAGCCAGAGCGCCTGCGCTGCCCAAAGCTGCAGGGTGGAGGGAGGGAGGAACGGCGCCTCCATCTCGGGCTTTGCAAGCAGCCATCTGTCCTCTTCTGGCCGGGAGCGAAGACCAAGCTGGGCGAAAGTTTACTTTCCAAGTTACTGGGTGGCACATTAAAACTTTTATCCTTTTTGGACAAATTAATGAGCAATTTAATTAATAAAATCAGAGAGTAGTGTAAGTGCTATGATAATGAAGTTAAATGAGTGCACAGTAAAATATTCACTAATCCAGCGCATTGCCAAATACCCCCTTAATTCTGCTTAACACTAAAAGGGTTTTGAGCACCATAATGAGATTCCTCTGTCTGCTAATTAATTGACACGCTCCTGAATATTCATATGAGCTAGCACCAATACGTTCCTAATTGCACCGTGGAATAGATCTCAGAGGAAAGTAAATCGCCATAGACTTAATTAAAATAATGTATTCCAGATCCAGGACGGGAAAAGATGAGATATTTGCCTTCGAGCGCGCTAAGAAAGTGGCACCTGGTTGGAGGGGAGAGATATCAAACGTCGGTGCCCAGCCTGAAATAAGCGGCGTGGGACTTCGCAGGGAGGACGTTCCGCTTCTGAAAACAGCGGCTACGCTGGGTCCAAACCCAGCGGCTCGGGAGGCCTTGGCTCCCAGGCGCATCGCATCCGTGTTCCTGCTGCCCTCCGCAAGGTTGCCCTACCGGAGGAAGTGGCTCATGGGGCAGAGTCTAGGGCCCCGACTCCCAGCCAGTGTCCCCTCTTTGCTCCCTGCGGTCCCCCAGGCTGGTCCGAAATGCTGTTTACAGAAGCGAATGGGGAAACGTCACTGGTCGGGAAATTCCCCGGGAAACTTTTCCCAGAGATTGACGGAGCCGCAGCAGCCCCAACTCTCTCAACCCAAATTGCGATCTTGGAGAAGTCACTGGCACTTCTAATTTGGGCAAGGGCAATAGCTCGGGGGAGAACACCCGGATCCTGTGGTTGCTGTCCTCTCTCCTGGATCCCACTTCTACGTGAGGCGCTGTGGTCCCCAGGACCGCGCCGCTAAGTTCCTGGGTGCATCCTCCCTTTCCCGGCGCACCCTCCCTTTCTTCGCGGATCCAGTGCGGGGGGCTTATCCCAGCCGAGCTTCCCTCGGCAGGTAGAGGGGCAGCAGAGCCGGGCTGCGGACTACATCTGGGCTTGACGGCAGAGCCATTTTCACCAGAGCCACGGAAATGAAATAAACTCTTATTCCTTGGAAAGACGAGATTTACCCCCCCGCCCCCACCCTCCTTCTTTTAGAAAAAAAAAAAAAATCACCACAGGTTAGAAACTAAAAAGTTTATTTGAAGACACACAGATGCATATTTATTATACACATGTAGGCATTAACAATGTAAATTACACCGCCAGCAGTCGCTGGTTGTTTATTCATTAGATCTTTAGAAAATCTACATTGCCTCCAGTCAGCGGGATGATAATGTGAAATACACAAGCAGTTTACATAACCAACTTCCGAAGCAGAGCTCCGCGCTCCGTGATTGGGAGTCATCAACAGGTCGCGGGGATCCGGACGCGAAAACCTAAGTAGCTAATAATTACCGAAGATCTGGGGCTCCAGCTCCCTCTGTCCTTTTGAAAAGGGGTAAAAGACGTGGGATGTGGGAAAAGGGAAGGATCTGACTCACTGTGTATGGTTCATATATTTTACCCTGTTTGTGTGTAGTTGTTGTTTGATGTTTTTGTGCAATTAAAGAAAAATAAGCAAAAAGAAAATGAACGAACGAACGGACAGATCAGTAGCCTCCCCAAACTCCGGGTATCCTCGAGAGCCAGTTAGACTATGGATTCAAACTGCTTTGGGGAGGGGGTGTGAAGTGAGAAGTGAGGGGGTTTTCTCACAGCTGGCGCCATAAGAAAGGCAGCCTACCTCAGTTAAGGGAAGCTATCAGCTCCACCAATCAAATCGCGATGGCCACCATAAACAAATGGTTATCACTCCAAAGAAAATCACCGGCTGGATCAGCCTTTTGGGAATTATTAAACGCTCCGTGGTTCTGGATTTACCCAAAATATGCAGAGGGGGAAGAACTTAAGGGAAAAACCGCAGTGCAGATTTAATATTTATTTTACGTGTATAAATATTTCTACAAAAACACGTATTTTCAAAGTTCTTTTCTAATAAAAATATTAAATAAAATATATGAGAGGGAAGTGAAGGTTCCTTACTAGGGTCGCTGCTGTTGGGGTAGGCAGGTAGTGAATAATGACAACTACAATTTCAAGTACCAGTGTCTAAGAACCGCACCGACGCTATCTATGAACGGTCGACGTAATGATTTATCCCACTCTCCCGAGCTACCCACTTACCACGGCCTACCACTCCACAGCTAAGGCGTGTGGTTGATGGGGTGTGGGGGTGGGAATGTTTTGAGTTTTCTGTTTCCTTCCTCCCTCCCTTTCTTTCTTCTTTTGAGTGGGCCGGCTGGGTACATAGGAAATGCACTGCCGATCCTGGACACTGCATTGCTGAGAAGGCAGTTAGTTTGTGGACCTAAAATCTGGTGTTCATACTGGTGCGGAAATTAAAACCAGTCTCTGAAAGAAGAGATGAGGATAGTGAGGGAGAGGAAAGAGGGAAGGAGAGAGCGAAATAGAGGAATGCAGAGGATGGTGGATCTAAGTCTGGGGTGTCGGTAAGCCCTCGGGGCAATCGGGTTTCCCCTATAACTTGCAGTACACAGCTACCCACCAAGAGCGAGCAAATTGAGCTCCCGAAGCAGGGGCGGTGCTGAGGAAGAGGGCGTGCGGCTGGGGGTCAGCACCCCGCGCTCGAACCGCGAAGCGAAGCCCTTGTCCCAGGTGAGACCCGCCTGAGCGGAAAGACCCCGCCGCCCAGGGGCGGCGAGCGTCTGCAGCGCTGCAAGCCCCGCCTCCTAGCCATTCCTAGCTGGGGGAGGCCAGTAAGGATCAGCCGCTTTCTTTCTTTTCTTTCTTTCTTTCTCAAACCCGCTTTGTGGGTGGCAGCTCAGCGGGGGACGCATGGAGACAAAAAACAAAAAGCCCTAACAGAGAGACAGAGAGACAGAGGGAGAGAGACGGAGAGAGAGAGAGAGAGAGAGAGAACAGAGAAGGGGGGAGGGAGAGGGCAGAGAGAGAGACAGAGAAATCGAAGTTTTAACCTTCTCAGGAACACAGTGAATTATTATATCTAAAGGCTGCTGTAGTCTTCAGCGAAATCTGCTTCTGCCATTAAGAAAACACATACTGCACACGTCCACAGGGTTAAGCTCTCCTCCTCGTCAGCCTGAACAAACAAAGCAGAAGCGCGGGGTTTTAAGGATGGAGACCTACAGGTTATCCGGTTTCAAAACAAATGATAACACAGGAAAATGCGCCAACAAATATTATGGATGCAAAATATTCTCCATTTCAGATATTTTGCAGTTCCCGCCAGAAGCGATTTTATTCAAATTTATGAGCAAAGTGCATTTAGTCTACTATACAGGATTTACCTTCATATTCTACTGCAATCAAGATCTTATTTTTTTCTGGATAATGCATGCAAAGGAGGATAAAGTTTTCCTACTTATTGGAAGCTTTAAAACACTTTACAAAGCTAAACATCGCCTTCGTGTTTCTACTTTCCCAAAATTCCTCCAAAAAATATAACATTTTAAGAGTGCCTTGGTAGAAATACTGATTTTCCCCCCAAAATCTGAGCAAACAAGTAATTCCTGACAAAGAAAATTAATATGAAAAGTATAGGGTGATTTTTCTCCCCCTTCCCCCTTAAAAAAAAAAAGACCCTTTGCTCCACCCCGCTATTAAACAAAACACAATACCTTTTTCTGGGTGGTACTGCACAGAAGTTGATTCAGTTTTGACAATGTTGTTTAGCTATCATTTGCTATTTTGAATGAATGGGAGCAATCCCCCCTTTTACAACATTTGTTTCCTATTATGGAGAGGTGCAGCAGTTGAGGGCAGACATGTGAAAGTGGCTGTTTGATTCTCTTTTTCATCCCCCTGACCCTGCTTTTGTCCCTCCTCACCCTGGGAATGTCACGCCTCGCTACTTCACTTTGAGATGCTCGAGAAAGTGGCTTTGTTATTCCCTTTTAGACATACACGAAATTGTTCTCATTCCCCCCGCTGTAAAAGATACTTCACATCAGGACTCGGTTCACAAGTGCAATGCAATTTGGCTTAGTCCAACCTTTGTTCTGCTTGTACAAATGAGCGAACAGTGCACACATTATACAGTTGATCTACTGCTGTCTTAACCCCAGAGTTAGGGGCTGGGAGAAAAGCAAGTTAATCCCTTCAATACCAAGGTGGCTTTAGCAATATTTCCTCCAATAATAATAATAGATTTGAATTGCTTCTTCTATTTCACAGTGCAGAGCAAAACTTATGGGAGGGTTTAGCAGTAACAACAAAAATCCTTCCACCAACCTTCTGCAAATAACTTTCTAAACAAATACATTTGTAGGTTTGGTAATGCCCAATTTAAAACTATGCAATTGTTTGTGCAAAGGAGGGACTGGATTTAGAAACTCTGGCTTTAAAGACTTAAAATCTCAGAGCAAGCAAAGACCAAATGGTATTTAGCAAACTGATTCCAAAGAGAGGGCATTATGACAAGCAGAGCAAGAGTTGTTTTCACAGGCATTGAAATTGCAAGCTCATTCTGGGGGCGGGGGGTGGCACTTCTTGGGGATGGAGGTCAAGGAGGACTGGCACCTAATGCCGGCAACTGTTTGTTTTGTGCTTGAGGTGGAGGGAAAACTGAGCCTTCCACACTCTCCAAATTGCAGCTGCTGCTTGGGAAATACTTCTAAAATGTGTGTGGTGTTGCCACTCCCTTTCTCCCAACCCCAAGGAAAACAGATTTTAATTCCAGGTGCCCCAGGTCATAGCCAAAGGCCCTACCCACCACGAGGCGGGAGGGAATAAGGATGGGACACCTCTGAATTTGAGCCTCCCAATAGGGATGGGAGTAAAAAATCGGCGGGAGGTGGAGACTCTTGCCTTTCTTAGAACCCAAGCAAGATTGGACGGGAGGGAAGAACTGATTTTAGGCAATGTACTCCTCATCAAAAGTTTATTTTCAACCTCCTTGTTATGAGTTAAGGTCCAAACTTCACGTAGCCCTGTCACCACCCAATGAAATACATGGCTCCAAAGTTCCCTGGCTGACATTCTTTCCTACTATTTGGAAAGATAGGTGTGCTCCTCCGGCTGCTGGCGCTGGCTAAGAACGAGGGAGAGGGCACAGAGTCCTTTCACTGCCAGTTGGCACTAGAGTGCAAAGTGTGTCCCCTCCCCCGCCTCTCTTCCTCGGGCAGTTTGATTTCCCATCAGATTTCGGTGGAAGTGGCCCCGCAATGCGGGCTCAAACTCCCGGGGCAGTCGTGGGAAAGTCATGCCCGATAGGTTTCCCCTGACGCAGCTCCCAACTGGGTGCAGATCTCTGCGGCCCAAGAATCCACAAGACCGCGTCCGGTGACCCCAGCCAAGTCAGCTCACTGAGTGGGTTCCCGCTGGTCCTCAGATCTAGAACACCAGAGCTAGGCTGTGCCAGGCGAAGGTGCTGGCAGCGGAAGCGCACAGATTCGGAGGACAAACAGCCCCCAGGACACTTAGAACAATTTTTTAAAAATTGACTGCTGACAGGCTGAGGGAGTTTGTTTTAGGGCTGAATACCCCGGGAACAAAATCCTTTTGAAAGGAAAGCTAAGTCGTTTCACGCCACCAAAGTGCAGATTTGGTGAAGAATGACTGATGGGACAAAGCGGCGCGGTAAGTTAGCGCGGGTTCCCAGAGAGCGCGGACAACGTGGGTAAATGCGGAGGCGGCCCGGAAAGGTAGGGCCGGCCAGAGGAGGCCCTAAAACCAAAAATCGATGCTGCGCACGCCCGAAGACCTTCCCCCACCTGCACACTTCATGCCCGTTTGGTAGAGAAGATGGAAAAAGTAGAGGGGAGAGGAAAAAAACCATAAAGCGAAGAGAAGTGAAGGGCAGGGGTGCAGTAAGAAAGGAGGAGGGGAGAGAGACGAGGGTGGGGTGGGGTGGGGGACTGAAGAAGGAGGGAACGACTCTGAGGGAGAAAGGAGGAAGAGAGGGGGCAAAGTAAGGCACAGCCCCCAACCGCTCCAGGCAGCCGGGAGTTCGCTTTCCAAGCCGGGAAGGCGGGTATTGTTTTTGGCGCCTAGGAAACCTTCGGAAGCGGCCGGGTACTTTCCCTCCACCTCCCATCGGTGTTTGGTAAATATTAACAAACCAGGGCGCGTTACTTTCTGGAGTGTGGACGGAGGGGCTGGCCCGGCTGGGGACAGTTTTCCTCTTCTAGAGCCCCCGCCCCCTAACCCCAGCCCCACCGTTCACGCACACATACACCTGCTTGACAACAGAAGGAATCAAAATCAATATTGTATTTGTCACCCCTCTGTCTCCTTTTTACTCCCTCAGCAGCCCGGGTGCCACTGAAGCGAATTGTGGATTTATGGACGGAAATTAGCATAAATTATTACGAAATCTGTAGCCGTGTGTGGTCCAGCTTGTGGGAAAAGAGGCTATTGCAAACTCTCCAAGCAGAAAGGTGGTCGGTGGTGGGCTCTGCGGCGGCGATGAATGGCTATTGCATGAAAGAGATTTCCATTTGGTTTGCACATGGGTATAATTGACTTATGTGTATTTTATACAGTTTTCCCAACAACTCCCTAAGCCTCGGAGTCGGATGTGCCCCCTCCACAGAGCCTCTGTTTGCTTTGGGTTCTGTACAATAGACTCTGATGCACTTTTCAAGATTTCTGGAAAGTGCTCCTTCCCTCCTCTTCTTCATAATACCAGTCTTAAAACGCTGTAAATGGCATGCAAATCCCCTCCCCCTTCCCTCAGGCTCTTCAGTAGGATCTGAAATAGAATTTTGTAGTAAAGTACCTGTTTTAAATGTGCATCTCACAGTTCCTCACCCCACCAAGGCAAACTTGTGCTATTAGGTTCGATTTCCTTAATTAACCCTGGGCATGGGCAACATGCCTCACCTCCCATCCTCACCCTAGCCAAACTTTGAAGATTCCTTGGACACGAATTCCTACTTGTACCCTCACATGTCTCAGACTTGGTGGTGACAACTTTCCCTGGGGAGATGGACAAAGATTTATTTTAACTTAGATTTTTTTTTTTAACCCAAACACTTCCACTCTTAGAATTTAGTTAATCTTCTGTTTACTCCAAGCAATGATTTCGACAGCCATACAAAGGCCCTTTGCAAGGCAACAAAATGCCAATTGTTAAAACAAGAAAACATTTCTCTCTCTCCCCATCCCCCACCCTCAACAAGCATGTGCACACACCCTGTAGAAAAAAGTCCTCCTGGCTGTCACTGGGGGAACAGAGATCTTTCACTCCTCTCCTTACATATCCCAAATCCAACCACTCTTAATATTTTAATCTATGTTTCTATATATCAGTATGTACACTTTTGCTAAGAAAATCCTAAAAGATCCTTGGGGGCTTCCATGCTGGTACCTTTCCTTCCCAGGAGCACTCCTGCTTCTGCCACAGGAGCACCCTTAGTTTTGTACCTCCGAGGCCAGCTGCCTTCTGGAGCAGGAAAGCTGTGGACCAACGCCTTTCTGTCTTACTACTGTTCTTTCATCAGGGTCCCTTAGGCTCCAGGTCTCCCCAGCTCCTCCTATCCCTGGACCCTCAAGCCAAACTGCGCCATTCCAAATAACACCCCAAAATGCCGCACCTTGTTAGGAGCTAAAGCGCGCACAGCTCAGGCAAGTACCGCTGCCTTTGGCCAAAGCTCCGCAGCGGTTCCACCCGAATCCAACTGGTTTATCTGTGGAGGGTTTATCTGCCCTTCTCAAGCCATGCCCCCGTGCCCCCAGAGACAGGTCAGAGTCCCGCCTCCACCCCTCGAACCCACCTCCTCCTCCTGGTTATTTTTTCCGAATTAAGAAGGTGACATTATTCTTTTCTTCAAGCACTTCTGTTAATATTGAAAAACGTGTGCTTGCATCTCAAGCGAGGCAGCCCAGACTCGAGAGCCATTTCAATATTAATGAAATTGTTTAATCTCCTAAATTCATCGTGTTTAAGTTACGTTTTGGTGAGTTATTGACCACCTCTGAAACTGTGGTTAATGGAGGGGTGTGTGTGTGTGTGTGTATACACGTGCGCTGAAAGATTTTCATGCTAACTCCAAACAGCTCCACTAATAATGCTCTAATATCACTAAAAGTGTCCAAACTTCACTCCCAGAACTCTCCCACCACCACCACTACCATCACCTCCTCCTCCTCCTGGGGGGAGGGGGGAGAGAAAAAAAGTTCTCACATTTCCGGATTGAAGATGATTCAGTGTGAGCTGTAGGTACTGAATTATTAACAACAAGGTAAAAGGAATTTCTTTTAAAAACCATAAAGGTCGGAGAAGTCTACTCCTTGACAACGTGCATGCAGGCGGGGTCGACTCACTATTTCATAGCAATATGATGATGCCGCCACCGCCACTGCCACGGGTGCCCACGACAATGATGATAATAATAATGATAATAAGAATAATTCATTGAAGCTCCGGAGACTAATCCGAACTGAAGGGAGCCTATCGCTGGCACCAGGCAGAGGGACCCTAGGCACATCCCCGCGCTCTCCTTTCTCCCCAAAAGTAAAAGTCTCTGGTTCTTTTCGAGTCTAGAAGGTACTGCTGTTTTAGTGGGTCCGCAGGCAGCATTTGCTGGGCTTTCTAAACTCTAAATATTTTCTGTCAACTGCGGAGTGGGGGGATGGAGAAGGGGAGAAAGTTCCGGCTGTAAAATGCAAACTTCCATGCAATGCCTAACTCCTAAAGTTTCCAGCCACCTGGGGGTAAGCTTGAGACCCTGCCGTTCATCTGGTGATAAAGTGTGTCAAACAAACTCAGGCCCTCCCCCAGCTCCACACACTGTCTGCCCCAACAGCCCCAGAGCCTTCATCCTGTGCCTAATTAAATTCCTAAAGGACTTTTAGAGTGAAGAACCTGCCTATTCGCCCAGACTTTTTTTTTTTTTTAATTTGGCCAATACACTTACAAAATGGGCTTTTACAAGGGGCTGTCCGATTATATTTTTGTAAGTATTTTTTAAACCCCATCTCTTAAGGCTACACACTCACTGTGTAGAGCTATGGCAGCAGCCTAGGAAGGTCAAATCAAACTTTGACCTGCCTCTTGGAGGACTAAGGGGAAGGGTGTATTTTCATTATAATAACCCATGCAACCAGCCCCGTATTGCCAAGCGCAGGAAAAGGGTCTACTTCAGGGGAAGCCGTGCCTTAAGTTAGCTAACAATACAAACCCGATACAATGCAGAGGAAACAGAATACCCCAGCCAAGGAATTTCCATGTCAAACATCATCTGCGCGGCAGCTCGGTCTGTGAACGTGAGTGGTCGCCTGAATCCCTGCTCCGCGGCCGCCACCTCCTCATACCTCCACACCGCGCACCCTGGCCGGCGTCCCGCTCACCACCGGTGGCCGAGGCTCTTCCCCCTCGCCCAGTCTTGAGCTGGAAGTGATTCCTATTGGCCAAGGTGTCCATGTAAATAGGTGTGAAAGAAACCAGAGCTGGCCAGGCTCTCCCCTCTCGCTCAGTCCCCTCCCTCTGCAGCCCCCGCTCCCCCTCCTCTTCCTCCTCCTCCCAAGGCGATTGTCATATGATAGCTAAGAAGTGGCACATTAATGAAGCGCCGCTACAGGGGTCTTTTCTGCTCCTGTCACCGCTTAAAACTATCAGATGGTTCGAGGGAGGACATGGAGGCAGCCACCTAGCTCAGCGGAGCCGCGGAGCCCACAGCAGCGCCCTCCGGAGCCCCGAGGCCGCCGCTGCTGCTGTCTGCACCCGGACTCCGCAGCAGAGCTTGGCCGCCCGGGGATCTCACGGCCAGAAGCTCTGCGGACTGGTCGGCTCCCGGCGCTGCAGGGCTGAGCTGCGAAGCTCAGAGACGTGCGGAGCCCAGCCGAGACCGGACACTGCGCCCCAGCTGAGCACTGGGAGGGACCCGAGAGCTGCAGTGCCATCTCGGATGCGGATGCACAACTTGGAGCAACTTTAAGGTGAGCCCTCTGGTTGCATCCCTGCCCCAGTCCCCGCTCCAGGTTCAGCTTACTTCCAAGCTTCCCCTCGCGCCGCTCATCGGCTTCCCCTCCCGCGCCCCATGGCCGCACCCCACTCTGCACTCAAAGTTGCCAGCTAAAGGGCGCGGGCGCGGGCTCATCCCGCGCCGCAGCCCCTACCCACCAGGTCTGGTCTGTGGCTGACCTCTCGGTGTCTGTCTCTGCATCCATGCCCCCCCCCCATTATCTTCCCCCCGTCCAGATCCAAGAAGCCGCCGGCCCGCGCGGACCCAGAGCAAGAAGGGGTCAAAGAAGATGCCTCGGCCCGGCCGCAACACGTACAGCGACCAAAAGCCGCCCTACTCGTACATCTCGCTGACCGCCATGGCCATCCAGAGCTCGCCGGAGAAGATGCTGCCGTTGAGCGAGATCTACAAGTTCATCATGGACCGCTTCCCCTACTACCGGGAGAACACGCAGCGCTGGCAAAACAGCCTGCGCCACAACCTCTCCTTCAACGACTGCTTCATCAAGATCCCGCGGCGGCCAGACCAGCCAGGCAAGGGCAGCTTCTGGGCGCTGCACCCCAGCTGCGGGGATATGTTCGAGAACGGCAGCTTCCTGCGGCGCCGCAAGCGCTTCAAGGTGCTCAAGTCCGACCACCTGGCGCCCAGCAAACCAGCCGACGCCGCGCAGTATCTGCAGCAGCAGGCCAAGCTGCGCCTCAGCGCGCTTGCGGCCTCCGGCACGCACCTGCCACAGATGCCCGCCGCCGCCTACAACCTGGGCGGCGTGGCGCAGCCCTCGGGCTTCAAGCACCCCTTCGCCATCGAGAATATCATCGCTCGCGAGTACAAGATGCCTGGGGGGCTGGCCTTCTCCGCCATGCAGCCAGTGCCCGCCGCCTACCCGCTCCCCAACCAGTTGACTACCATGAGCAGCTCGCTGGGCACTGGCTGGCCACACGTGTACGGTTCCGCAGGCATGATCGAGTCAGCCACCCCTATCTCCATGGCTAGTGGCGATTACAGCGCCTACGGCGTACCATTGAAGCCGCTGTGCCACGCAGCAGGCCAGACGCTGCCCGCAATCCCGGTACCCATCAAGCCCACACCGGCCGCAGTGCCCGCGCTGCCTGCGTTGCCCGCGCCCATCCCCACCTTGCTCTCGAACTCTCCGCCCTCGCTCAGCCCCACGTCCTCGCAAACAGCCACCAGCCAAAGCAGCCCCGCCACTCCCAGTGAAACGCTCACCAGCCCGGCCTCCGCCTTGCACTCGGTGGCGGTGCACTGACCCGCAGCAGCCTGAGCCCCCTCTTGTCCCTCTCCCCGCCAGCTTATTCGCCTTCCCCGCCTCCCAGCCCTGCCCTCCCCCACCTAGAACCGCCACCCAAACTTGTCCATTTCATCTTCGGCCAACCCTCTCTCCCCCAGGAGAACTTTGTTTTGGACCCAGGAGACAAAACACAAACTTGCAGATGGCCTGGAGGCGCGTGGGAGCTGTCCTTGCCTCCACAAGAGGGGAAGGCAGGGGGCACCTGAGCCAAGCCCTCCGATTCCCGGGGCCCCCCGAAACCCCCTCCCATTTAAGAAGCAGGGGAAATCCTGCCTCCCGCCTTCGCGGAGAGGAGCGCGTCTTCCCTCTGCCCGGATCCGCGGGCCTCCGGACTCCGCGCAGTTAGTTCCAAGACAAGAGAAACCACCTCAGAGGTTTCCTCGAACAGATCTCCCCTGAAGGCTGCAGCTGCACCGCGGTGGGCCGGATCTCGTTTACGTCTTGGAAATCTGCCGGGAAAAGGGACCACTAATCTTCCTACCCCACTCGCCTCCGCCCATCCGGCAGGGGCTGGGCTGACCACAGCTTCCCGGAGTAGCTGCCCTGCCTCCCCAGCTTCTGCGGAGTTGTTTTGTTTTGTTTTGGGTTTTGTTTCCTGCTAGAGGCTCCAGGCACTGGGACTTAGGGGAGAGGCTGCCAAACTGAGAAGCGGACGCTTGTTCTCAACACGAACAAAACAAAAGTAAAAGTAACCTTGTAGTATTGTTTACAAAGACGCCCGGTAAAATGTAAACAGTGAACTTGAATCTGTATTGCTTGGCGGGCGAGCGGGCGAAGCCCACTTCACAAGTACCTGTTGTAATGTGAATGTTTACTCTTCATTTCTGGCCAGGTTTAGGGGAGGGAAGGGGGATGGGAAAGTTAATTGGGGTGTTAACTTTCCGATTACTTAGAGACCTTTTAGCTATTTATTTTATTGTTGGAAGGAAAAAAAAAAAAAGAAAATGAAATAAGCCCAAACTAAGAAAGCATCAAGGGCAACCCTGGAAGAACTTAGATAGCTGACTGGTAACATGAAGGAGATGTCACCGGATAGGTCTCCCATGGACAAGTCTTTCTGTTTGCTACAAGAACTTTCCCAAGAAGCTAAAAGGGCTGCAAAGAGATGTAAATGATTGTGAATAGGAATGATTATACACTGTGTAAAATGCACTTTTGTTTGCTATATTCCTTTAGAGTCTTAGGTAATTTGCTGGAAAACGAACTGTTGTTCTGGTGTGACCTGCTTAAGTTAAAAAAAGTTGTAGTGTCATCAGGGCTGTAAAATTTTTACCTTTCATTTTTCTCCTGCCCTGTTCAGAATTAGCATGGCATTTTAAATATTGATGTTCTTGTTCCCAGCATGCCTGTTTTAAGACAAAGAATTTTAAAAAGGTGTCTACATTAAATTATGAATCTAGTCCAAATAATATTTTCTCATTAAAATATGTAAATCCAAATTTTAGTTTTGTGTGTTTTTGAAGAGTTGCTGCAAACAATAACTTTACAAAAGACAGATGTAGTGCTTCTCTAAGCATGCTTTTTATAATACATTGTCTGAACAGTTAGTCTCTTTCATATCTTATTTTTAAAATAGTCAAATCTCTTCTTATGCACTTGCAGACTGGGGGAGAAATGATTCAAATGGACTCCTGAAGCAGAAGGAAAGAGGAAACTATTTCTAGAATAGATCAGGTGCACAGGTGTAGTGCTGAAAAACTGTTGTTAAAAATCGCAATACTTTCTATGTATTTTTGTCTATCTTAAAATTTACATTTTACAAAATATACTGAATGTAAGGTTTATGTAGAAATCAGATAAGAGGCTATATGTAGATATAAAAAGTAAAAACAGACCTGTTTACTCAGTGCTCCTATTCTGATGCATCTTATTTAGAGTATTCATTTCCTTGCTCCTTTAAATTATTTCAGTTGTGGAAGTTTTCTTTTTCAGAAGTTACCTAGAAGTTCACCTTGCATGTCAAGAAACCTGTTCACTTTGGATAGAACAGATTTCTTTTCACTCCTTCATGTGGGAAAATAATGCTCGATGCATTTATTTTAAGAAAGTGAATGAAGTTAATTTAAATGCTTAACTCTAAGTATTTGCTTTTGTTCAGATTTTTGCAGAGAATTACAATTTGCCAAGGATTTATGGCTCAAGGCCAACTGAAACTTTACTGAAGGGGTCACAATATTTCCAGAGCGAGGTGTGTATTCAACTAATGAAGTTACAAGACAAAGAAAAACTTAAATGGTGATTAACACTTTACTGTGTAATATGATTAAACAAAGACCTTTGTGCAGTACAGAGAAACCCACACAAAAATCATGATCACTATACTCCATAAGGAGAATCCTTAGCACCTGCGACCCTTACATATTTAGAGGGTTATCTGGAAAAAAAAATTAGGATTAATGCAAAGGGTAATTAATCCTGTTGTGACCATTTTTTAAAAGGAAGGATCCCACACACAGCCAAAAAAAAAAAAGTGGAAAATAAATGAATCATTGGACTGATTAAAATGCATGAAGCTACTAAAGCTCGTCAGACAGGGGACAACTAAACTCATTCATCAAGTCCAATTCACAATTATATCAACAAGATCAGCAAAAGAAAGCCTGGAAAACTTATCCACCCCCAGCTAGGAAACTCTTGAAACTTTGGTCTCAACAAGACATCATCTACATTTAAAAAATTAAATACATTGTCATCATTTCCTGAAAAAGAAAATGAAGGCCATTTCTGGAATATTCTAATCTCACTGAATTTACTAACACTGAATTCAAACTGGGAATGAAGGGCTAACGAGGGCCTTAAACATTTTATAAATTATCAGCTTAGATAATCAGGTAGAATATTTATCCTATAATAGGCAGTAGAATGTATATATATATAAAGGCACACATACATACACTTAATAAATGGGGGTAAGATGCAGATGCTATTTCTGATTTTTAGCAAAGGAATAATTTCAACTCACTATCTGAAAATGTTCTTTTCAGCTAGTAAGCTCGTCATGGTGTATTGCAAAGAATGAAATAACTTGGGCATTGGGAGCCCTCCTTTTACAACTGCAGACATCTTTTCTCAGACAAAGTTGAATGAGTAAAGTAAAAAATCCACTGATATTTTGACCTTGATCAGAAATCCAAAGGCAGTCCAAAGAACACGTCTCCACCCTGCTCCATCCCCAGCTTTGAGACTTCTGCCCTGTTTAGCTGAAGTGCCCCCACAAACAAGGAAGTTTATAACTATGATACCTTCAATGGCTCTCTTTGTCATGTTAAATCTTTTCACCTGGCTCAAGTCCAAAGTCAATACACAGAGCTTTAAAATAAAACTGGAAGAGACAACACCATGCAGTGAGGTGTACATTTGGGGGTCTTATCCTGAAGATCCAGTTAACTTATATTTCCTATTTTGCAAATTTAGGCCTTTTTAAAATTTAGGTTTTTGATTTGGAAACTTGGCTGTCCTGTTACTTTTGGTTTTTAACATGATTCTGTACTCGACCGTGTTTTTTAAATGGCCTTCTCTGTGATTGGGGGAAATGCTTACACAATGGATGAATTTTTTACACTTTCTCAAGAGAGAAGCTGCAGAAATTCTCACTGTTCCTGTTGCCTGAGTTGGGGATTTTGAGAAGCCTGAAGACTAGCAGGAGCATTGCTAGTAAATGATCCTTAGAATGGCTTAAATATTATAGCAGTGAGTTTAATTCCTTTAATAGATGAGAACACTGAGTGTCCTGGAAGCATAAATCTGGCCAGGTGCTGGAATGGGGTGAAGTTGAGGAGTGGGTGGGAGGAAGAAGCCAATGGAGTGCCGCAAACAGAAGGTTTTACATTAGTGTATGCAAGGTTGGGGTGGGGGCATAGTTTATATATTTACCAATGAAAACTCCCTTTTTAAAAGGTATCCATTTAGGAAATGAAAAGGATCAGGATCTGCTCTCAAATTCTTAATATAAATGTCAATTAATTTTTTTTTCCTGAAGCCACATATGCACAGAGACACCCAAACAAAAACAAAACAAAAACAACCCAACCCACCGGCTGTGAAGCCTCAAAGGGGATGCATTTGTTTCGTTTAAACTAACAACAAATTATCTAATTAATATGTTTCAATTACAGCATGAAAGGCACAGCCCCTGGACCGCCCGCCGTGGGGGCACAATAGCCTCAGAGCCCACTCTAGGAATTTACAATAACTTCACATCTGTTTCTTTATTTTCCACTTTTTGAGTCTAAAACTCCTCTCAAGATCACTTCAAACCACAGCCTGAGTTATGAAATATGTCCCAGTGTTAAAGGGGGATGAAACTTTGCCCACGGATGCTTCATTTGCAAGCAAAAAAGTGAAAGCCCATTGAAGAGCATTAAACAAATATATTAGAATTCTGTCACTTTATGCAATTGAGTAGATCAAATGAAGGGTCCCGGCCACTTCATTCACTCTCATTCACTCGAATAGAAAATGCAAAGAATAGCAACCCGAGACTGGGCCACCGATGTAGATTTAGCTCCTTTTTACTGGGAGACAAAAAGGCTGAATTTTCACAAACACATTGCTGACTCGGGGACTAGGAAACCGGCACTGGAACCCCTTTGGAATTTAAATTCATTTTATCTTCCTCTCTCTTTGCGGAGATCTGTTTGCACTACAGTGCAAGATGCAGCAGGCATCCTTTGGCTTCTGAAAAAATGGGGGAGGGGAAGAAAGTGAAGGGGGTGGTGATGTGGGCCTCAGGATTCCCAAGAAGCTCTTTGGTGGTCAAGTAATACTCAGGTCTGAGATAACTCTAAATAAATCTTTATTTACATCAATATAAGCATCATTATATCACACATATCTCCAAGTCTCTTACCTCCTTGTTTGACATAGATTACATAAAACAGCTTGTTTTCAAAGACCTGAATTGCATCTGGGTCAACTGTTTTCTTCAACTAGTATCTGGTCAGTGATACTACAACAGATTTGAAACCTGAGCTGTCAACCTCACCTGGTCAATTCTCTCTCTCTCTTTCTCTCCCACCCTCCTACATATCCCCCCCCCCCACTTTCTGATAACTACTCTATCTGAGCACCATGATGGTAAACTTGTGTAAAAATCAAGAGAGGAGATACTCTTTGGTTAGAATTTCCAAGTCAGAATCCTCCTACATTTTCCTTTCCTATTCTCCGGTGGGGGGGGGGTGGGTGGGGGGGAAGCCACATGTGTCAGTGGCAATTGAGATAATCTTGTGGCAATACTTCTATCCTGTGTCTTTTATGGCTGACATTTTTATTTTGGTGAACTTTATAGACTTTTTACTTGTCAACATCTTAGAAAGCTTACAGTGACTGTTAAGAGCTGCTTCTAGAGGCAAAGCAGGGCACAATAAAGAAGCAGACTTCTCAGCTTTCAAGGTGTGATTACAGAGGAATGAACCAGTTTTTCTCAAATTTGAAGTCTAAATGAGATCTGATCTGAAGAAGAAAGTGTTTGGAGGGTTTTCTATTGCATTTCAAAATTTTGCCTGGTACTCATCCCACGTATGTCAAAACCTTGAACATTTTTCAGCTTAGCTTCAAGATCTGTAAGGTCATATTTAAGATGCTTCATTTAATTTGTGACATTGGTATCTGGAACTAGGGATGGGAGGTGGCTCAGACCTACAGATACAAAAAAGATACTGAAGAAATAGTTGACTGTTTTATAACCATAAGCTAACAAACTCACTGGAACTAATAATAAAGTAATCAGAAATTATCCATGAAAAATTATAGCTGGCTAAATAAAACCTTCCTTGGAAGATGTTCCTTATGGAAATTTTCAAGAGTATATGGACAAAGGGTTCTTCTTTGCAGGCAGCCTCCTTTTGCCTGTGTCTGCAAATAACCGATGTCAAATCAGTTGCAAGCTTTTGAAGGAACAAACTGGGAGCATTAATTAGAGCAGATTAAGCTCACAGATAAAAAGCATTCTTTAAGTATCTGTTGTTTAGAGGCACTGTGATTCTGATTCATGCTTTGCAGTCTGTATATTTTATTTACTCAGTTAATTTCTTCCCCAGAGTGTTCCCTGTTGACTGGGTTTACTAAGGTATACAGTATAGAAAGAGTTCTTGGTTTGAAAAAATAAATGTTTCCAAACTCTGCTTTTGCTATAGATTTCTCTCCCCTCCTTTGTGAAATACAATGTATTGGTCTGATGATTCCAGCACACAGCAACATATAGAGAAACTGTTCAGTTAAGATCTGAATTTTGTGCCACTTAGAGGAAGCTTAGTATTTATTAAGTAGTATCTAGAGCATTTTGCATTAATTAGAGCGGCTCCTTGGAGAGACATTACAGCCGAGAATGGTTTCACACAACAGGAAAACTCCGAGCATCTGAACTCCCCCACTAGACCTGCTATAGTGAAACACAGAGCAGCAAATGTCTGGCTCACTTGGAAACACCAATATATATTTTATTTATTTACATACATTTGATAGACTGAAGGCCTATATCTAAAACAATAAAAAAGATCATTGGAAAGCTCCCCATCACCCTGGATACCATATTTATGTCAACTACAAAAACAACAACAACAAACGTGACATAATGGTCTGTCTCAAGATACCTACCATGATTTCATATTGGAGAAAAACTGATGAATGACTACCCAACCCTCTCACGTTCAATGGATTAGTCAGACTGAACCAAATATTTCTGTGGCTGCCTGTAAGATACAGTTCTCATCCTTGTGGTGAGTGTTGGTGGATAGGGAAAGGGCAGGCAGAATAGGAAAGGATGACATTTTATGACTATCGATTAGTCCAGATCGTGTATATGCAATGATTTCTGTCCCCACCACAGAACAATTAACTGAATGAACAGAAGTTCTGAAAACAGTCCTGTTAGTTTAGCTTAGGTAAAAACCCTGTGCCTTTATTCTAGGTGTCAGTAAATGAGAGTATTGACTATAGGCTTCAGCTGTGATACTCAGGTTGTACAATTAAAACATGTGAAATGCATTTAAATTTACTTGTAGCTTTAATAAAAGAACCCTTTCCATAAAACAAGAAAATGAAAATGATTAACTTTGACACAGAAATATAAACAGCAATTTGATTAATTATATTGCTAATTATTCTTTGCTGTGTAGCCAAACATTATCCAATTCTTAAAATGACAGATGCTGAATAAATCATATAAAATAATTACTTGGAATTTCACTGCAGTGAGAAATGGTGGAGTTTAGGGAGAGATTTATATTGATTCCTAAATATATAATTGGTTTTGTTCTGTTCTATTCCATTTAGAAACCTAGTCTTCACTGTAAAAATACTACAACTATATAATTTTTTTCTATATCTTTCCTATGCTATTTTAAAATAATCCATTTCTCCTTTCAATATTTTCCACAATTATAATCAGTATACTAATTTGTATATCTTGCTTTTCCCTAACATTATAAGTATTTACCGTGTTTTCATAAACGTCTATTTTAGTATTTGTATAGCATACCAACTGAGTGGAATACTAAATGCCTAATTGGGGCACTTTGAATGTTTTTAGGTTTTGCTTGTTTTTGCTAATACAAAGACTGTTGTGGTGAACATCATTCATACCTAACTAAACACTGTTTCCAACAATGTAAAATATATTAGTGCTATTATATGGAATTCCCTAACAGCTCCCTACAAATTCAATAATATAATTTAACTTAGGATTTCAGCTTTGTTATTTGTCCATTGCTATTTGTCCTCTTTCTGGGACCCAGAGCAATATTACCTCAAGTTAGAATCAAAAGACACTGAATGTTAAGAGTTGGAAGGTCCTGAGAAATTCCAGGTAAACCAATTCCTTTATTTCACTCATTCGGTGAATCCCACTGATACATTCCTTTATCTACATCCAAATAATTTAACAGCACCAAAGTCAGGTTCTGAAAATAAAACAAAAGTTCAGTCTTAAATGCAGACATATGCCACTAAAAATCAGAAATCATGAAAGTACTGATATTGTCAAAATGAAGACTTTTATCTGATAATGTAGGCTCACATCATTTTAACGCAGTTTATACAGCATAGGAAGCCGCAAACTTTTTAAGTCGGGGCCTTGGGTAAGTTGTGTAACAAGAGGGAATGGTCACTGCTAAGTCCCAGGTCTAAAGATCAAGAGATCTACCCTCAATATGAACCATTTCTTAATTTCTTGATACCCTCCCTGAAACTGAAAGCAAATAGTCTTCCAGACAGACTGCCACAAGTCTAGATGGTCCAGGCCCACAGCAGGTGTGACTATGTTATTTCTTCAGTTGCTATGACATAGCTAATTCTCAAGATGGGAGATGGTAGGAGTGGGCTGGGAGGGGGGAATGGCAAAGAAGGGCAAGGAATCAGAGCTTCAGATTTTGTCTCCTTATCGTGGCATTTCATTTTGCCCTTTCTTATATGACACTTTCATGTCTGATTTCCCCACTCCAGGTTCTTGAGATCTTAACTATTTTTAATAAATTTGTTTTTAACCATGTAAGACATGACACAGGTGCTGGTCAAGTACCTGTCGATGGGAGAACAACCAGGTAGCCTGGAACAGACCCAGAAAGAAGAATAAATATGATAAATACCAAAAGTAGTGGCTACACCTGAAACCACTCTCCTCCATTGGAATAAATGTTTTTTGGTCTTGGAACCAAAGGAATTTGTTCATAATTACTTTTCCATAGTCTCCCAACCACCATTCCCAGAGCTGATCACTCCTCCCCTCAGCTTGGTTCACTTGACACAAAAAGGAGAGATATAAGAGGAGGGAAAGAGGAAGGCTGAGAGAAAGCAGACAAAATGGATGAAAATCTGATGTCTCTGTTAGCATGGTTCTTTAAAAGGGTCCCCCAGGACATCTCAACACATGTCCTTTTAATTCAACTCAAGCCAATTCAAACTCAGTCTGATTAAATCCAATTGCTAAGCAGTACTTGCACAAACAAGATCTCGCAAGAAAATATTTTCAGAAGATCTGAGTTTGAGTCCTAGTTTTATCACCTTTTACCTAAATGGGTCTGAGCAATTCTGAGCTCTCAGTTAACCGTCTCTCATGGAGAATAAGGTTCGCTCAAAGGCTTATCTCAATGATCAAGTGGAGCAAAGGAGATGAAAGTGCTTTAAAGTGTCCTGTAAACTTAAGTTACTATTACTGTCTGTGATAGAGAAATAGTAAAATAAAAATAGCTATCAGAAATTGTCTTGCCTGAGAGGAATTTAGCCTTAAGCTCTTTAGGACAGATTACAGAGGGAAGGTCTATTTTTCATACCATTTTTTAAGCTCCACATTTTTACTGTCTGCCCTTCTGTTCCCATACCCACAAAGTAACCTGGAACTGACAATGGGGTGTTATGGCAAGGGAAATTGGGGCTGCTTTTTTGTATATTCTCCAAAATGGGCCTTTTCACAGATTTAAAGATACGATGTTGACAAACTGTTAAGATCGTTAAAAGACAGGGCAGGAAACAGTGTGACAGCCAGGCACATAAAATGGCAAACATAAAAATTAGGATACTTTTAGTCTTCTTTTCCCCAGCAACCAATGGCTCACACTATTTCCCTGACACTTGAAGAAATCAATCAATGCTTATATAGCATTTACCATGTGCCAGGTACTGTTCTAAGTTCTTTACAAACAGTAATTCATTTAACTCTAATAACAACCTTATGAGATAGGTGCTTTTTATGATGTCCACTTTATAGATGGAAATATTGAGGCAGTGGGCATTTAACTAATTTGCCCGAGGTTACCCAGCTAGTAAATGGTGTCAATGTCCAACCAACTCTCAGTAAAATCTGGTTTAATATCAAGCTCCTTTTGTTATTGATGATACAGTTCACAAGATTACTTAGACTCAAGGGCTCCAATAAGCTCATTAAGGTGTGCAGATGGAGAAGGAGGGTCACCCTCTGCCCCCTTTAAACTGACTGTCTCAGACACAAAATGATTTTTGCAGCTGCTAATCTAATTATTCTTTTGTTACTTCTCTTACCGTCCCAGATTTGCTGTGAGTTATGAGTCACTAAATTGCATTTTTTCCTAAACTACCTTCTATTTAACTTATGTGGCTGGGGTGGGGGGGGAGAAACAATACCTCAACAAAACCAGAAATACCCCTCTATGCTAGTTCACAGAAATATGTGATCTTTGATCTCAGTCAGATCATATACCAAAAAACGCACCATGGAACACCACCACCCCCTGAAAAAAATGAATTTTTTAAGATTTTATTTATTTGAGAGAGTGAGCGAGTGAGAGTGAGTGAGAGACAGCACAAGCCAGGGTGGGGGGTTGGGGGGAGAGGCAGAGGCAGAGGGAGAAGCAGACTCCTTGCTGAGCAGGGAGCCCCACACAGGGCTCGATCCCAGGACCCCAGAGACCATGACCTGAGCCGAAGACAGACACTCAGTAACTGACTAAGCCACCCAGGCACCCTGAAAAAAATGGATCTTAAGGTGTATTAAACCAACCTGGATCCATGTAAGATTAACTCAAATCCTCCGGGAATGAGAGCAGCTAATATGAAACCTAGGTAGGGATGTGCTCTAGTAGTTAGAAGAGAATTCCTGACCTGTGTGTCTTTTTCTTCCCTTACAGTCTGTGTCAGCTGGCAAAATAAATCAGTAGGGGGAAGAAGTACCACTTTTGTACATACACTATAATTTTAGAAAGTAGGAAAAAAGAAGGGAGAGAGGGAGGGAAAAAGGAAGGAAAAGGTTAGGGGTAACTTTCTATTTCAGTAAATACAATTTTGTTTGTTGTTGATGGAACCAAATATTGAAGAGGTCAATATCTGGTGTTTTGATGTTCACGTTTCTTTAGTGGTACTTTTGAAAAGTTTGCTTGAGTCCTCACATATCTTTTTCAATCCAACTACCAGGAGACTGGCATTGACATATATTTTATACGTATGCACTTTAAGAAGGTTATGTGTCTTTGTGCTTACTATCTAGCTCTAGCCTCCTTTTTGACCACCTGCCTCAGTTATAAATGACTCCTGAGGAAACAGTTTGTTTTCATACATGGGTAGTGGGCTCCCAGTTTGCTGTGTGTTTGTGGAGTCTCTCAGCCTTTTCCTAACAGAGTCTGTGATTGGGTTGGAGATAGCTGGTGAAGCTCACTCATGCTTTTTGATCACCTCACCCCAGTTTTGTGGTTTGACTTGCCAAATAAGGATTTATAACCTGTGTTTCTGGCCTCTCTGTACTACATATGAGGCCCCACTACAATAGGCTCTGGGATTACCACTGAAATGACCATGCTTAGTCCTTGAGTCTTTCAGCCCCTCATCTCTAAAGGTGGATCCACCTGCAAAGCTCAGGGTCCTTTTTGCATCTTTCTCTCTCATTCTGTTCTACTTCCACCTGAGTTTCAAAATATGCACCCATGCAGGGCTTAGCCAGTCAACTGCCAGTACTCTGGTGCTGGTGTCTGTGAATGTCCATATTCCCTGGGGCTCAGCAGATGGCACAGGAAAGGGAACACTGGGAGAAGATGCTTTTAGATATTAAATAATCTAGTTAGGAGATGGTCTTGTTTTGACTTCATTTACTGACAGTCTTATGGAAAAAATGAAACCTGCTGCCACTTTGGAGTAGAAGTTTTCTGTGATGGTTTCTGCTGCAATGTGTTAGGTTTATTTTTCAGAGTGATATTGATATTGATACCACCAACTTGGTGGTAACTGAAAATTCATATGCTGTTGGGGAGGCTGACTCAATGACCCTCCCTGAACCTTTTAAAAGTATCCTGTTTTGGAACCAATAAACTTGGCAAAGCAGTAAGCTTTTATTTCTTTTTTCCTAATTGTTCAAAGCAACATGTGTGGTCCTATATGGCATATGCTACATGTCATTAATCTGCATAAAATGGCCTCAAAGCAGAGGAGAAGTGGAATGACATTTTCATAATTTATTGTTTGGGTATGATCTCCTAAAATGAAAATAATAGCACTATTCCTAAAGGGGCTATATTAAGAGCATGGAATCAATGATTTAAAGAGGGGACATCAAGTAAACCACTGAAACTCTCTGAGCCCTCTTTTTTCCTCTAAAAAAAAATGAGAGTTATATTAGAAATGTTGAGTTGGGGACGCCTGGGTGGTTCAGTTGGTTAGGCGTCTGCCTTCGGCTCAGGTCATGATCCCAGGGGCCTGGGATTGAGCCACAAGCCCCACATCGTCGGGCTCTCTGCTCAGCATGGAGCCTGCTTCCTCCTCTCCCTCTGCTGCTCCCCCTGCTTGTGCTCTCTCTCTCTCTCTCTGTCAAATAAATAAATAAAATCTTAAAAAAAAAAAAGAAATGTGGAGCTGGTTATATTTACTTATCCTCTCAGCTCCAAATTCAGCCCTCTATACTTTGTTCTGAAAACTTTATTTCCCAAACTCCTTTGCCATCCGACTTCCTGTGAGTCTCTGCAAACAGAAACTTGGGTTGGGTGCTGAGTGTACAGGTACTATGTGATTCGTATATGCTATTCTCCTTTAGTCCTCACGGCAAACTTATGAAGTAATTCTCATTACACAAACAGGGAAACTAATACCTAAAGGAGTTAGTAAGTTTTCTAGTAAGTGGCTGAATAAGATTCAAACTCAGTTTCCACCTGACTCTAAATTCAGTGCTATTCTGCTGCCATGATAACATATTAGCTTGTCCTTCAAAAAACATTTACTGAATAGGATACCATCGTGGCTACTGTGACAAACAGAAGGAAGTAATGGTAAAATAATTAATAGAAAGGGATGGATTTGAAAAACATACCCAATAAATTAGAAGACATGATGATTGACTAGTGAGAGTGGGAGGTACTAGGAAGGAGAGGTACAAATCAAAAGAATTAAATGGCAATTCAGTTAGTCAGGATTCCTTGGGTTTCAAGTAACAGAAACCTAATTCAACCTGATAGTTCTGTTCTAACAAAAGTCCCAGGAAGGAGTATGGTTGTTTCTCCTTGGGTCATCTGCCCATCCCTAAACCAATCACTTTTGCTGAGGAGATACAGTACTCTGGGTCATATCCAATCCCTAGGGCCCACAGAGGCAGGTCCACTACATAGAATCCTAGAGCAGGATCGTTATAGAGTGCTCACTATACAATGACTCTAAAGATTCAAGCCTGGTTAACTAGAAATGAGGTCCCATTGATGGCAATAAGGGTGGTTGAGAGCAAGTGACTATGGGAAGAAAATATTGAGTTAAGTAAGGTAAGGACCTGCTAAACTTGCACCAGCTCGAAAAAGATGCAACCTAATCTTGAAGATATCCAGTCAAAATCTGAAAACACTCCCATGTTTCTTCAGAAATCTTAAATCTTTAACTTTAAAGGTAAAAGTGTGGGGCACCTGGGTGGCTCAGTTGGTTAAGTGTTGGACTCGTGATTTCGGTCCAGGTGGTGGTCTCATGGGCTGTGGGATGGACCCCCGCAAGTCAGCTTGGGATTCTATCCCTCTGCCCCTCCCCAAACTTGTGCTCTCTCTCTCTCTCTCTCTCTCTCAGATGAATGAATAAATCTTAAAGAAAATAAAGGTAAAAGTGTGAATTCTAGGAATTGAGGATCACCCACTGGTATCAAAAGTTTAGTGACAGGGACAAAACAAATAATGACTAAACTTAGAGATTCTGTATCTCACTTATAGGGTGAGATTTTTTTCATGAATGCACAAATTAATGGTTCAGGTAATGCCATTTTCATCTCATGGTTTTCCAGCTTTGAGCTAAAATGGGGGTTGAAAATTATAGTCCATGAACCAAATCCAGCCTACCCCGTTTTTCTACAGCCCGTGAACTAAAAATAACATTTTAAATACCCGAAAAAATAAAAAAACTAATATTTCATGACTACATGAAAATTATATGAAATTCAAACTTTAGTGTTCATAAATAGTTTTGTTGGAATACAGCCATATTCATTCATTTATATATTGTCTGTGTTACTGCTTTTGTGTACTATAGCAGAGTTAATTTGCAACAGAGACTACATTTTAGACACTTTGTGCAAAGCCTAAAATATTTATATTTTCTCTCTTTAAGAAAAACGCTTGCCAACCTGATAGCTAAAAACTTGGAGTGCCAATTGGTCTCTGAGGTCTTTGCTACCATTCCTACATTTATTGGGTGGTAAATTAGCCTCAAATCTGGCAAAAGGTCAAGATGATGTCTAGATTTTCATCAATAACCCATTTGTGAATTTGGGGGCTATTAACAAATTTATTTAAAACCTGTTATAAAACTTGGATCAAACATCAGAAGTCTGTCACAACTCTATGTTCTTATACTTCTCTAGTTGCTCAAGGGATCATCTATTTTTATAGACTGTATAGTTTACAAAGTACTACTAAACACACCATTCATTGGTTTGGTATGACATGTAAAATACTACATAGTTAGTTTTTGGTAAGGCCTGACCTCTCCTGGGTATAACATTTGCTAGGGACTAGCTGATTGAAATAAGATAGTAAATAAAAAATGAATACATTTAGGAACCACATGTTATGTTATGTGAGCACATTCTAAGTGGAATGGAAATTAGTTGCCTTTCTAGCATCTATTCTTTCCAAAGCCTCCAGTTTCAATTTGGAAATGCATGAGATAAGGGGTAGGGATTTCTACCAAATAACTGATAGTAAGCCAATTAAGGCATTCCCAGGCACAGTGATTGGTCAGAGATGGCATGTGAATTCAGTTGGTGCAATCAGACTGATTCTCAGAATTTTTTTTTTTTTTTAGATTTTATTTATTTGAGAGAGAGAGAGAATGAGAGAGAGAGAGAGAGAGAGCACATGAGAGAGGGGAGGGCCAGAGGGAGAAGCAGATTCCCCTCTGAGCAGGGAGTCCGATGTGGGACTCGATCCTGGGACTCCAGGATCATGACCTGAGCTGAAGGTAGTTGCTTAACCAACTGAGCCACCCAGGCGCCCTGATTCTCAGAATTTTGACAGGAATGCTTCCACAAAGACAGTCACTATTTCCTGCTGGAATTGAATGATTAGTGGCTGAAAATTGCTGACTGCTGTCTTGGGAACTCCAGGGAAACCACTGTAAGATACAGATGATGTTACAGAAAAAAAGACAGAAAGAGTCTTTTGGACATTACTGAGTCATTCTACAGAGTGCTGCCTGATACTGGTCCTGCCCCGGATCTTTGAAGGTGCTGTCATGAACCAGTAGGTTCCCTTTACTATTGAAGTCAGTTTGAATCAGGTTTTCATTTACTTGTGACTAAAGTATACAGAGTAACAAAGATTCCTTCATTCCTTCATTTGCTCATTCATTCATAAACATTAAGTGTGTTTTCTTTTGTGACAGCAAATGTGTCTTTTCCAAACAACCACAACCAATTCTTCAACTCTCCAACACTGAACAGGGGTCCTACAATTCAACTTAATTCTGGCACTAGCTATCCAGAGTTAGCAGACCACATAGATGAAGGGTTCAGTCCCACAAGGCTGCCCCTTTAGACTTTAGACACCAGCTGCAAATGGTGTCCCCAGGATATCTGAACTTCTGCTTGGCCGACTGCAAATTCAAAGGTTCCCACAGCAACCTCCTTCAGGTTCAATAATTTGCTAGAAAAATTCACCGTTTATTATGAAAAATATAACTCAGGAAGAGCCAAATGGAAGAGATGCATACAGCAAGGTATTTGGAGGAGGTGAGTAGGGTACAGAGTTTTCATTCCCCCTCTGGGAAAAACCACCTTCCCAGCACATCAACATGTTCACCAACCTGGAAGCTCCCTGAATCCCGTCATTTAGAGGTTTTAATGGAGGCCTTACCATGGAGGCACAGTTGATTAAATCATTGGCTATTCACCAATTGAATTCAAAGTCCAACTTCTCTCCTCTCTCTGAAGGTGGGGCTCTAAGTTCTATCCTGTTACCACTTGGTTTGTCTTCCTGGTGGCCAGCCCCCATCCAGAAGCTATCTAGGGCCTCCCCCTTGGAGTCATCTCTTTAGCACATAAGAGACAATAAATTCCAAGGGTTTTAGGAGTTCCTTGCCAGGAACCTGGGACAAAAACCAAATATTTATTATTTATGATACTACAATTATATATACTTAGTCTGGTCAGAAATGCTGTCCTATAAGAGTTAATCTCTGCTTTCAAGGAACTCATTGGGTAGGGAAGAGGGAAGGGGGGAAATACCGCAGAGATACAGTACATGGGGCTTAAAGCAATAAGCTATAAATAGTATCTGTAAGAATAAGTGGTATGCTAGATATTTTGAGTCATCTCCAATAGTGACTAAACTACTACATGGAAGACATTATCCTGGTCTAGCTCACACTTTGTAGTCTTTTCCTCAGACGATCCTCAAAGTGGCCTTAATTAATAATAAATTAATCACAGCAAACCAATCCAACAGAAGATTCTTCCCTTGAGGTTGTAATAATTTCCCTTCAATGCCCAACTCACCACATGGTGTATGTGACAGATTTTGAGACAAGCCCAAATTATATTTAAAAACTTAAAAAAATTTTTTTCCCAGTTTTTCTTCATGCATTTTTTCCTCTCTATTAGAGTACGCAGCCTACTGACTTCCAGGAAATCTTCAGCTCCATCAATCCATGAAGGTTCTTTAGCTCAATTTTGCCAAAACCCCTTGGATGTGTGGAATTTCTGAAGATGCCAGTTCCCAGATCCCATGGATGGGGTGACTTACATGCCAACTTGCAAAGCACTCAAATATCAGGGAGTGTGTGTCAACTCAACTGCTGACCAGGATATCTAGGAGACAAAAGAGTTTGGTGTAATATGATTTTAATAATGATAATGGCAAATAATATGTGGCTTAGTGAAAGGAGTCTTCGAGTCACATAGATACAAGTTCACTTGCTGACTTTGTCATCTTGGAGCCTTGGTTTCCTTCCCTGCAAAATAGGAGTAAAAATTTCCTCTTTGTTGAGATGTCACAGTAAGTGAGCTAGTATCTGTAGGGTGCTGGGCCCATGGTTAGTACTTGATAAATAATTGCCATATGTAATTTATAATAAATACAAAACTATCCTACTTTTGGTTATTGTTTTGAAAAATTTCAAAACATGATACACATTTAGAAATACTAGACTAGGGGCGACTGGGTGGCTCAGTCGGTTAAGCATCCGACTCTTGATTTCAGCTTAGGTCATGATCTCAGTGTCCTGCTCCACTTTGGGCTCTGAGCTCAACAGAGAATCTGCCTGGGATTCTCTCTCCCTTTGCTCCTCCCCCTACTCTCATGCTCTCTCTCTCCCTCAAATAAATAAATAAATAAAATCTTAAAAAAAAAAAGAAATCCTAGACTAAGTGCTAGGCCTGTGCTCTGACTGAGCACCTACTTTGTACAAGCCCCTCAGAGCACATAATCATGCCGAGATGTGGCTCCTTATCTCAAGGGGTTCACAGGCCAGGCCTTGGGAAACTTAAATCCAAACAAAGGATGAAAATGATACTTCAACACAGCAACAGGAAAGGTTTAAAAATAAAATCCAGAATGAATTACCAATCATATTAAACCAAGCGTTACATAACCAAGAAGAAAGAAGAGTCGCAAGTCAAAATACTTCAGGCAATTTTAGTTTTCACCCCAATTTGGAACTTATAGAATTCTTCCACATTTTTTTAAGGTGGAAAAGAGCTATTTGGATTTACTGACATCATGTTCCCTAATGACTGGTCTTTCTGATTCAAAAGTTCTATCAACACTCTGATGCTGTATCTCAGGGATACAAAATCAATGGGAAAATGCTCCACACAAAACAAACCTCAGATGTCCTAGAACAACCCTTCTTTTCCAAATTTGGTTCTTATTTTCAATTCCAAAAACAACACACGAGGCCTTAGAAGGTACAAACTGCCTCATGTTTATGCATGTGGCCCTGGAGAAGTGAGGATTTCAGATGCATTTGATTACGAATTGGCTGAAGAAAACATCTACCCAAAGTTACTCACTGAAGAACCAATTCTCCCTGCCCCCACCTTACCTCAAACCTAAAGAAACTTCCATCCTCCATCAATTTGCAACGGAGCAGTTGACACGACTTTATTGGTATGTCTTTCTTATGCATTTGACCAATCAAAATGATAATTTAGACAAACTGGGGATGGCAGAGTGCATTATCCAGCAATATCTCATTATTATGCAAAAAATCAGATATTCACAGCAACTGTCTCATCTATTTATTGTTTGGTTACTCATCTGGAAATTTTAATACTTTCTTCAGGGGCAGGGACTGGCAATAAAAAAATAGACCTATATATCAAACCTTTAACTTCTTGCCATCATTGTGTGCCATAATACAGATGGAGTGGCTATCAGCAAGCTTTACTGTGTTGGTTTATTTTCTTCAACAGCAAAAGTGGATTTAAATGGGAGAAAGCAACAAAGTCGACTTAAGGCTGGAGGGCCTCTTAGAACCTTCTAGTTACTTTGCAAGCAGAGATAACTGGCTATAGTCTGCCTCCCAGAGAACTGATGCCTAAGGTTGCCAATATACCTATCCACAAGATCAGAAGAGTGGGTGTGAGAGGAATGGGAATTGTTTAAGATGAGGGCTGAGGCCACTGCATCTCAGAAAGTAATCTCACTCCCACATATGGCAGTGTTTCTATGGGCCACATTCCCTTTCTCACAAACACAAAGTTTGCTGTATGCCAGCACTGTTCTAATTACTTTATAATCAATTACTTCTTTAATCTTTATCACAAGCCTGGGAGGTATGTACTGGTATTTTATATGATGGGGAACTGGGGCACAAGTGGTTACATAATTTACCCAACTAGTAAACAGTGAAAGAAGGATTTAAATGTAGGCAGCCTGGCTCCAGAATTTGTGCTCATAAGCACTATACTCTGCAGGCCAGTTATACAAAAGTGTAGTAGCTTTCTGCTTCTGCTTTTCATGGTCTGTGCCAGAAGGGTAAATTGGTGAGAAGGAAACTGCAGTGTGCCTACAAGAGAATCATATGGACTCCCTGTTTAAAGATCAGATTCTCAGACCCAGACCAATTGATTCAAAGACTTGCAACTTTTAACAAGTTCCTTAAATGGTTTCTAATCATATCAAAGTTTGAGACCTACTAGAATAGATTTTCTGGACTAACAAGTCAGAGAATAATTTGGATTTGGGTCCCAATTCCACTGCTTACAAGCTTTTTAATTTCGGAAAAATCACCTGAACTTTCTGGGCCTTGGTTTCCTCATCTGTAAAATGAGGACAAAAATATCTGTCCTACGTACTGCACACAGTTGTAGGAATGAGAAAAGATAAAGCATGTGGAAGAAATCAGTGACTTGGAAAGCATTTCCAAATGTGAGCTATTATTATTGGTCTCTCATTATTTTGTGTGTGCAAGATTTTTCTCCCTGTTAAAATTATAATCTCTGAGGACAGAGACATTGTAAGTACCCTTCTCTTCTACCCCATAATAGTTTATACCATGCTAAGCATGTTGTAACTATCCAATAAACACTGGCTTAGTTCAATACATTTTTAAAAAATATGTAAGCAGGTCCACAGAATCAACACTATCTATTGTTTGCAGTTCTAGTGACCAACATTTGTACAATGTGCCTCCAGAGTCCTCAGAACATTTTTATGTACATTATCATATTTGATTCTCACAAGTCTTATGTTAAAGAGGGTAGTTAATGGTGATAGCTGTGTTTTACTAGAACAGATGAAGGTCAGGTTAAATGATTTGTCTAAGCTTACCCAGTTAGTAAGTAAATGGCAACTTCCACAGTTTCCTGCAACACCGTGCAGCACATTCAAATGACTTGTAGTTGGAACAACTCTTGTGACAAAGATGGAAAGTGCCAAATTTTATAAGAGGCAGAACCACTACCAATGAGGACTACTATTATGAGGAAAAATGTTGCTTATTAGCATATGAAACATACTGGTTTCTGACAGGTAAGAAATTTTGCCCATTTAACAGGTATGAGGCACAAAGGGCAGGGAGATTTTCTGGGAAGCTACAGAATTCTTCCCCTGCTCACTTATGAATTAGAAGAGTATTCATTTTCCATTAAAAAAAAATACAACCCTAGAAAAAAACAAGATTCTACAAAAAGAGCAAGAAGAATTCAAGCATCCCCCAAATCCTGTTACTTTTAAAGAAAAAAAGAGACAAACCAAAAAACAGACTCTTCTTTCTTTTTTTTTTTTAAAGATTTTATTTATTGACAGAGAGAGATACAGTGAGAGAGGGAACACAAGCAGGGGGAGTGGGAGAGGGAGAAGCAGGCTTCCCACGGAGCAGGGAGCCCGATGTGGGGCTCGATCCCAGGACCCTGGGATCATGACCTGAGCTGAAGGCAGACGCTTAACAACTGAGCCACCCAGGCGCCCCCCAAAAAACAGACTCTTAACTACAGAGAACAAACTGATGGTTACCAGAGGGGAGGTGGGTTGGTGAGATGGGTGAAACAGGTGAGGGGATTAAGAGTACACTTATCTTGGGGCACCTGGGAGGCTCAGTTATTAAGCGTCTGCCTTCAGCTCAGGCTGTGATCCCAGGGTCCTGGGATCGAGCCCCACATCGGGCTCCCTGCTCCGCGGGAAGCCTGCTTCTCCCTCTCCCACTGCCCCTGCTTGTGTTCCCTCTCTCGCTGTGTCTCTCTCTGTCAAATAAATAAATAAAATCTTAAAAAAATAATAAAAAATAAATCCTGTTACTTTTGTAGTCACACAGCTGCCAGGCAAGGAAAGAAGACATGGCACCATATTGTGATTTTAACATCTTCCACCTTTGGGAGGCATTCTTTGTGGGCTCAGTCAGACTCCCTTCACCACCAAATAGTTTGCCAACAGCAATCATGAATAAGTTCCATTTGCTGGACCTGGTCCAAATACATTTAACATTCTAATAATACTATTAAATTTTCTAGTAATAAAGTCTCTTTGGGTGATGCAATACATTGAGGTTTATTTGAGAATGCTTATTGATAGGAGGATGCTTGCTTATTTTTCACTCTGTCCAATGGATTTCAGATATCCTTGTAAAATGGATAGTTGAAGCTCAGCTTTGATACTGAGCAAGTCACAGCCACCAGAGTGATCCTTTTAAAATGTAAGTCAGATCATGTCATGCTTTTATTCAAAAAGGTTTTTGTTGGTATTAGAATCTGGTTATAAAATTTATATGGAATTGTAAAAGACCTAGAAAGGATAAAATAATTTTAAAAAAGAATACCTGAGTTGGAAGACTTAGACTACCTGATTTCAAGACCTAATATTAAGCAACATTAATTAAGACTTTGTGGTATTGGCATAAAGACAGACATAAATGAGAAATAGACCCATACATATACGGTAAACTGATTTTTAACACATGTGCTTACATAATTCAATGGGTAAAGAATAGTCTTTTCCACAAATGATTGTTACAACAAATTAATACTTATACAAAATAAATCTTGACCTTTGTCTTACATCATTCATAAAACTTGACTCAAATTGGATTATAGACTTAAATGTAGGCCTAAAAGTATAAAACTTTTAGAAGAAAAAAATAGGAGAAAATCTTTCTGACCTTGGGTTAGTCAAGGATTTCTTAAAGGGGACGTAAGGGCTCATATCAGAAAAGAAAAAAATTGATATTTGGAATTAAGAGAAATGGAAAGATAAGACACAATACATTATCTGATAAAGGACTTGTATCAAGCATACTTAAAGAACTTTTACAACTGAATAATAATAAGGCTAAAAGTAATGGGCAAAGATTTAAACAGACATTTCACCAAAGAACAGATATGAATGGCAAATAGGGACTTGAAAAGATATGTGCTCAAAAACTTACTCATTAGGAAAGCACAAACTTAAAACCACCTATTAGAGTGACTAAAATTTAAAACCCAGTAATACTAAGTGTTGATTAAGATACAGGGTTACTGGAACCCTCATATATTGCTGATGAGAATACAATATGGATAGTCACTTGGGAAAATAGTTTGGTAATTTCTTTTTTTTTAATATTTTATTTATTTATTTGAGAGAGAGAGCACAAGCAGGGGGAGCGGCAGAGGGAGAAGGAGAAACACACTCTCCACTGAGAAGGGAACCTGATGTGGGGTTCGATCCTAGGACCCTGAGATGGTGACCTGAGCCAAAGGCAGACCCTTAACTGACTGAGCCACCCAGGTGCCCCTAGTTTGGTAATTTTTTATAAAGTTAAGCATTCTTTTACCATATGACCGAGCAATTCTACTCCTAGGGATTTACCTAAGACAAATAAAAGCTCTGCATAAAGTCCTATACATGAGTGTTTATAGCAGTTTTATTTACAAGGGCCCCAAACTGGAAACAATCCAAATATTCTTCAACTGGTAAATAAAGAAATAGGTACATCTATACAATGAATATTCCTTAGCAATAAAAAGAATGAACTACTTATACATGAAACAACTTGGATGAGTCTCAAAAGCACTGTTATAAGTAAAAGAAGCCAGATACTAAGGTTACATGACATAGCATTTCATTTATATGAATTTTTGGAAAAAGCAAAAATACAGGAACAGAAATCAGATCAGTGGTTGCCAAAGGCTAGGAGAAGGGACAGGGATTGATGCCAGAGGGATGTAAGGGAAATTTATGGTGGTAATGGAGCTGTTCTATGTCTTGATTGTGGTGGTATTTACTCAGCTGCATACATCTGCCAGGTCACCAAATTATACAGTTAAAACTGGTGAATTGTACTCTGTGTAAATTATATCTCACTAAAGCTGACAAAAAAAAAAAAAAAAATCCTTGCAATGACTATTTCCCGCAGAATAAATGACTGTAAACCAACAGGTTCTCCACGATCTGACCCCGCCCCACAGCCCTCAGACCTCTCCCTCTTCCACTCCCTTTTGCTCTGTCTGATCCAGCTGCAGTAACCTCCCAGCCATAGGGACATCTGTGGACGTGCCAGGCACGTATCTTCTCTGAGGCACGGTACTAACTCCCTCCACCTCCTTTACATCTGTGACTAAATGTCATTAGTTCAGAGAGGCTTAATCTCTCAATCAATATTCTTTACCTGGGCCTCAGTTTCCTCATCTATAAATGGCAGAAGCCGAATCAAAGGGTCTCTCTGAAAGCTTTCCAGTCTAATGTCCTACAGTTCTGACTTTTGGCTTTTAGGATGCAAAACTCTCCATAGGTGATAATGGAATTATGTCAGAAGTTATTAAGTGATAAATGGCAGGTGAGTGGAACAGAGTTCTAGGGTGTCTGAACGGGAACCATCACTTCCAACTGTCAAGACTGAAAGAGGCCTAAGAGAGGAAGTGACTTCTTAAAAATGGGGTAGGATTTCTTTTTTTTTTTTAAAGATTTTATTTATTTATTTGGCAGAGAGAGATAGCAAGAGAGGGAACACAAGTAGGGGGAGTGGGAGAGGGAGAAGCAGGCCTCCCGCTGAGCAGGGAGCCGGATGTGGGGCTCGATCCCAGGACCCTGGGATCAGGACCTGAGCCGAAGGCAGACACTTAACGACTGAGCCATCCAGGCACCCCTTGGGTAGATTTCTTTACATGAAAACAATTAACTGGGCAATTGGAAATACTGTTTAGCTTCTCTTTAGGGTAAAATTATAGCTTCAGCTTAGCTTGTACAGTTTGAACATGTTCCCCTGCTTTGAAGACATTCTAGAAAACTGACATATCACCAATGACTCTCCTATATGTCCATGGTGCTGTTTTCTTACTTGCTGGCTTGCTGGCATTATTGGCAATTAATTGGCTAAGGTACACATTACATCAATGCTATGGCAGTCATCAGGAAAACTGACAAGATCTCTCCCTTGTTGCTGTAATATAACTGTTCACATCTTTTGCACTATATTCTGATATCCAGGAGGGCAGGGTTTGGATCTCTCTCAGCTTTGCATTTAAAATGGTGTAGCATATAGTAGGCTCAAAGAATAAATGTTCCTCAGAATTTTGAGCATTCTGCTTGTATTAATGTGCACATCAGGGAAGAACAATTAGCAAGGTCATTAATCATGACTCTCTCTATTTAATTGTAAAAACTAATTGCCTGTTAAGGTAAGGCAAGCCTTATTTCCTTAATCAGAGGGGTTACAACCTGAACATGTCGGGGAAATTTGAGATGCTGATGTGAAAGACAAAATGGATGAAGTTCAAAAACAAAGCTGAAATCCCAAGGTCTTCTCATTTACTCTTGTTTACTCATGATCTTTAATTAAGGTAGAATCTTTTACCTAGACAAGCTCTACAAGGGAAATACAGGGAAGGACAGAATGTTAGGCTGCGGTTTGGCTCACTCTCTGAAACAGACGTTTCCTCTTCTTATGGACTGAATGTGTCACCCCCCTCCCCCAATTCCTATGTTGAAGCCCTAACCCTCAATGTATCTGTATTTGGAGATGGAGCCTCAAAGGAAGTAATTAAGGTTAAATGAGGCCATATAAGAGTGGAGACCTGATCTGATAGGATTAGTATCCTCCTAAGAAGAGACACCAAAGAGACTGCTCTTTCTATCCACACACATGCCCTGAAGAAAGGCCAATGAGCACACAGCAAGAAGGCAGCTGTCTATAGCGTAGGAAGAGAGAGATCTCACCAGAAACTGAATTTGCTGTCACTTGGATCATGGACAACTAGCTTCCAGAACTGTGAGAAAATAAATGTCTGTTGTTTAAGCCACCTTGTCTGTGGTATTTGTCATAGCAGCCTGAGTAGATTAAGACAATTTTCCCAGCAGTTTAGTGCACTTGGTTATAAATAGGCCTAATCTTAAATTCTCTGCTGTACTGATTTAGAACCTCCTCTGTCCCAAGATACGAACTAGGCCAGGGTTTTCAGAAATCTCTCATTCCCAAAATGACCTGCTCTCTCCTAACTTTCCCTGTTACATTTCAACTAATAAATGAAACTGGAAATTTCTCTTTTTGCTCTATATTTTCTAGTTGGCAATGACTTTCATTTTCCATAGCCAACATTAATTTAGATTTGAAAATCATACCTTCTAGTAATTTTGAAATGGAAAATTTTAGAATAACCCAGGGAAGAGTATACGTATTATCTTTGTATATGTGTGTTTCTAAAATTTTGGAGCTGAAACCAGCAAAGAGCATTCAAAAATCCACATTTCCAAACATTACTTAATACTCTCAACCTTTGGAAATATTTATGGATATTGGTATAGAAGACTGTGGCATTGTATAGAATAAGCATAAATTTCTCAGTTTGTTCCATTGAGCACCACATGGCTAACTATCATCCCTGCAGTCATTCAAAATAGCTAAGAAAGTTATGAGTCTAATGTCACCCATCTCCTCAAAAAAAAAAAAAAGTATTTTTGTTCTACACACTTGCCTTGTATCACTATCAAGTGGCATTTCAAGCCCCAGTGTTCTGAGTTAAGAACTGGGAATACTTCTTTAGTCTACTCTGAAGGCTGTTTTTTCAGCTATTATGACAATGTTCTTTTGGATTATGTTCCTCTCTTTGGAAGCAAAGGCAATATAATACAGTGGAAAAATATTTAGATAGAGTTGGGATTCTCAACTTTGTGGCTTACTTTCCTTTCTAGAGTCAGCTTTCTTACTTGCAAAATGCAGACACTAATGCTTGGGTTTGCCATGCTATAAGCAATGACAACACTAAGATATGTCTCTGGACATTTTTGGGTAGTGCATCAGTCAGAGTTTAATCAGAAAAGCAAAACCACTATAAGAGATACAGGATAGAAAATCATGCAATTGTAGGAGAAAGTGCAGAAGTCTATGTAAGGCTGTGGCCTTTATGTCTAGTGTTGGGTTTGAATTTGGCAAGCTCAGCTGGCAACTGGGAAAGACTTGACAATGAAGTGGAGGGGAACAAGGACAAGGAAGAACCCATGCAGATGTACTGAAACGTACATCCATCTCTCTAGGCCTCCATCCTCAATGATGTGGATAACTTGCAGGAAAAAGCTAGTGTTTTGCCACAGTGCTACACACATTTCTGGTCCAAGACAAAAAGCTGGGAGAGGAAATCAGGTGGGGGTCCAGGTACAACCCACACCTACAAGTTGAGCTAGCAGATCAGTGATAACCTATCAAGTTACTGCAGTACCTGGTACTCTTAAGCAAACTTCAAAGCCTAAAAATTGATACTACTCCACTTCTGCCTTCCAAATCTCACACAAATTTCTGTCATGGCTAATCTTAACCTGGAACCCTATAGGGAAAGGAATCTTTCCAGGAATTAGTTCTAGTTTAGCTAAATTTACATAGTCCAAAGCCACTACAGTAAGGATTTCCATACTTTTTAAAAAAGGTTTTATTCATTTATTTGAGATAGAGAGACAGGAGCCGGGGAGCAGAAGGAGAGGGAGAAGCAGGCTCCCCGCTGAGCAGGGAGTCCGATGCAGGGCTCGATCCCAGGACCCTGGGACCATGACCCGAGCCGAAGGCAGACACTTAACCAACTGAGTCACCCAGGCACCCCAGGATTTCCATAATTTTTAAAAGAAGTGGAAATGGATTATTATATTTTTTGAGGATTTATTTATTTGAAAGAGAGAGCATGCATGAGTGGAGGAAGGGGCAGAAGGAGAGGAAGAGAATCTTTATGCAGACTCCCCGCTGAGTGGAGAGCTCGACCATGACCTGAGCCAAAACCAAGAGTCATATGCTCAACTGACTGAGCCACCCAGTCGCCCTGTGGAAATGGATTATTATAAGAAGGACTGTGATTAGATCTGTGTATTTTGGCGATAGGCAGAGACACTGAAGAACGTAAATATTCTTGGCTCTACTAGTTTGTAAATAGTATATAGTTTATTACAAACAGCATCTTGGTTATCTTCCTAATGCCCCAGAGGAAGTGTTAGAAAAATTAAAAAAAACTTGAACCTGCAGGAACCAGTTGATATTCTTTCTGGAAAAACCAGGTAAGTGAAGAATCTTTCAGAAAAGTTCTTGAACCAAACCTATTCCTGTCTGAATATAGCATGAATTATGCTATATAAACTCAGTTTCATGCAGTAGAAACTGTGGACTCAATAGCAAATTGTCAATAGTACATTACACCTGTTCAACAAATATTAGTTGAGTCACAGGGCGGAAAACAAAGGATTAATGCTCTCTTCTAGTTATTAACACATAACCATATTCAAACCGGTCAATTAATACAACTTATATTTATTTTGTTTTTTTTTTCCTTGATGGAAAAATGCTCAGTGTAAAATATGCAATGCGAAAGTTATTCCATCATATGATAATCAATTATGAAAAATATTGCTCGAAATCAAATAGCTTTATTCATGTAGAAAGATGGGCATAAAGACAAACTAATAGGGGCACGTGGCTCAATTGGTTAAGCATCTACCTTTGGCTCAGGTCATGATCCTGAAGTCCTGGGATAGAGCCCGCATCAGGCTCCCTGCTTAGCAGGGAGTCTGTTCTCCCTCTCCCTCTGCAACCCCACCCCCCACTTGTGCTCACGCTCTCTGTTGCTTGCTCACTCTTTCTCAAATAAATAAAATCTTAAAAAAAAAGACAAACTAATAAAAATGTATTCATAAATCTATTAGTATGCAATCTCCACTGGCCTGTCAATATGTTTTACAATGTTACTTTCAAAACTTTTAAATGCATTTAATTTTCTGAATTAAATTCAAGGGAGTAAAACATTTAAAAAGTAGGTTAAAATAAATAAAAGCATACAGTAAAATTTCTTCCCATGTCATCCCCCATCAGTTCAGGCTCTTCCTGCTGCTCTAAAAAAGATAGCCATTGTTATTAATTTCTTGTATATCTTTCAAGACACTCTTATGGGTATACAAGCAAATACAAACAAAACTGACTTACCCCCAACTTTTTTACACAAATAGTAGGAGAGCTATACACACTGTTATTTTCCCTCTTCCTTTCACTTAACATAATTTGGAGTTCTTTCCATAACATTAAGAATTTCCCCATCTGGGATACCTGGTTGGCTTGGTTGGTAGAGCATTTGACTCTTGATCTCATGGTCATGAGTTTGAGCCCCATGTTGGATGTAGAGCTTACATTAAAAAAAAAAAAAAAATTCCCCATCCTTCTGTTTAGCTGCTCAGTATTCCATTGTATGTACATATAGTATAAATTACACTTTCAAATTTTATCTCCTATTTTCAACTCTCTGGAGTTTGATTTTAGCTTCTCCTTCCATACATTCTGGAAATAACTACCATTCAGCAACTGGCAATTCTTCCTGTGTTCGAAGAGAAGCAACACAAATGATGCTGACTCCAGGATTTGAACAGTTCTGGTATTTTCTCCATCACATAGAGCCAACAAACACATGTGCTCTTGTCAGCAAGCTGCGTCCTTTGCCCTCAGCCAGCTCTGGATGGCAGTGAGCATGACCAGTGCACCAGACTTCATTTATGGAGCTTGAGCTTTAAGCCTGTGTGACACCATGCCCGGCTGTAAACTGGCGAGTCAGTTCCACTGGCACATGGGTTCCTTTTGCCCAGGAGCCTCAGGCTGAGCCCACCCTGAGTAGCTCCTCTTCCAAGATAAAGCTCTCTTCATGGTCATAATGCAGTCCTGAATCCATATGCTTGGTTTAGTTCTTCCTAATTACATCCATTGATGTTGAAAAACACTCAAACCAAGAAAGAGACCAAAGGGACCGTGGGCACTTGTAGCTGCCAAACAGGCAGGTTTTTATACCATGGCCGCTGGGGAGATACATAAAGGCCAGATGGTATGTCACAACATATGTTCCCTACAAGGACAGCACAGAGACATACTGCACGTGGAGAGCCTGGGGCAGAAAACACCACCCGGAAAGCCGTAAGAAACACAAAGGGATCAAAGCAGGAGTCCTGGAGTTACTCCAGGGGAGTGGGCAGCCCCAGGTGGCTGCCTCCTGGTCACCCCTAGGCCTGAGTGTGCATTCCTGGGGGCTAGGACCTTTTCTCCAGAGCTGGTGCTCTTGCTCTGGGATACACCCTCTTCTCTTGGGCACACTGGAAAGCAAGCAGACACTGTACCAATACCAACACTCTGTGTTGGACAAGTCATTTCTGAGAAATCCACAGAGCTACAAAGAACTGATACTTTCAGTAAGTCAATAAAAGTAGCATTTGGGTAATTAAGAATTCATTCCAGGCCTTTTGACGGGTCATCTGTAACAGTAATTTGGTTTCTAAACTGAAACGAATACGTGTGTGTATATGTGCATTTTGCAGCTTCACATGCCCATGTGATTATAATGTTATAACTTACATTCTTATATTCTATGAGCTTTGGAAGACTCTTAGATTAATTTTGAAAATTTGGCAATAAAATCCTCTTACTTAGACATCTGAGATATACTTACCTTATGCATGCCAATTATAATACTTATACTATATCTAATCTAATCTAATCTAATCTAATCTAATCTAATCTAATCTAATAAATTACTTACTGGGGGCCCATCACTTTGCTAACTACTTTACATGCATTATCTCATTTAATCACCATCAAGAATCCTGTGATGTAGATTCTATTATTATACAAGTCTTAACAGATAAGAAAGCTGAAAGCTAAAGAGGCTAAGTGACTTGTTCAAGGTCACAGGGCATATCAAAAGGGGGTTTGGGTTGTCCACCATTGTCATCATTAAAAAAATCACTCTGGAGCCTAGTTTTTGTCATAGATTGTTTAATAAGCTATGGGGCTTCCTAAATTTGCTGAGAGGGTGAGGGGAAAGAAAAATTTCCCTTTGGGTTTAGCCATCCACTAATTTATAGAATTCTCTGCCTTTAAATTATATTCCACTCATGCATATAAGCCATCTTTTCTTTCTTCTATTTCTTCAGTATAAAATGGAAAACGAGTTAAGCATTTCAAAATATTTATCATGTCAAAGCATGTTGGCACTACAGTTAGGAGTGAGAGGTCTTCAGGATCTGTGTGAAGCCCTCACAGCTCCACTGGGAAGAGTCCTGGTGTCCTGCCTGCTACTTGGCTTATCTAGCTAGAGAAGCACATTCCACTTCATTATAGTGGTTTGTCTGTGACTCTTCCCTGTGAGCTATTAGAGAGCAGGAACTATGTGACATTCATCTTTGTATCTCCTACATCTGGCTCATAGCTGTGGCTCAGTAAATAATTGAAAGGTACTGATCATATCAGTGTCAGGGTAGCGATGAGATCAATCTGTAGCCTCTTTTCCTGATACTGCAGAATTCCTCTTACCAGGGCTCCTTAATGGTCTGAGAATAAGGGGATTTAGTGCCCCACATAAGTCCACCAATAGGAAAATATGGATTTTGAGTAGCTGGAATGGTCTTCACTTTCCCCATCCTTCCTGTATTGTGGCTACATGGTGGAGGTCAGGAAAAAGTGGAAATTCCGTTTCTAAATGTAATGACATGACATTAAGAGCTAGCCTCTGCTCGGTCATGAAGATGAAGCATCTAGAGTAAGACATATAGGCAAACAGTGCCTTAATTGTTCAAAAGGGAATGAATTTTAGGAACTACAGGTCAATAGACATGACATTAATTTCTAGCAAAATTATTAAATATTATTAAAGTGCAGATTTAGAAGTATTTAGAAAAGTGATGATTACTACGAGCTTTTGTGGGTTCACTAGAAATTAGTCTTTTTACACTTAATTTCTTTTTTTTAAAGATTTATTTACTTATTTGAGGGGGTGAGGCGGAAGGGCAGAGGGAAAGGGAGAGAGAGCCTCCAGCAAACTCCCCGCTGAGCACAGAGCTTGAATAGGGGCTCTATCTCACAACCCTGAGATCATAACCTAAGCCGAAATCAAAAGAGGGATGCTTAATCAACTGAGCCACCCAGGTACCCCTAACTTCATTTTTTTTTTTTTTTTTTTTTTACTTTTAAAGCATTGCTGGGTTGGAGATTAGGAAAATTCTGCAGATAAAAATTTTGACATACTCCTCTTTCATTTAACATGTTTGTAGAACATTTACTTTGTACTAGGTGGTGAACAAAACAAACCTTATTAATTCTGTGGGAGATAAGGATAACAAGTAATCTCTGAAATTTGGTAGAGAAAAAAGACATGGCTTAGTTGGATGTTCTGTCAGGGTTGAAGAGTAGGCCCAGAAGGAGGTCTCTAATGAGGTGCAACCCAGAGCTCAGTCCTTTATGCTCCACGCTTATCAAATCTGGGGAGCCCAGAGCAAACCAAATGGCTGTTATGCTTGATAACAGAGTTAATATTTAAAATATTCTTGGGGGGGGGCACCTGGGTGGCTCAGTTGTTAAGCATCTCCCTTCGGCTCAGGTCATGATCCCAGGGTCCTGAGATCGAGCCCCACATTGGGCTCCCTGCTCGGTGGGAAGCCTGCTTCTCCCTCTCCCACTCCCCCTACTTGTGTTCCCTCTCTTGCTGTCTCTCTCTCTGTCAAATAAATAAAATCTTTAAAAAATAATAAAATAAAATAAAATAAAATAAAATAAAATAAAATAAAATATCCTCAGGGTATCTGGGTGGCTCAGTCGTTAAGCATCTGCCTTCAGCTCAGGTCATGATCCCAGGGTCCTGGGATTGAGCCCCACATCGGGTTCCCTGCTCAGCGGGGAGTCTGCTTCTCGCTCTGCCTCTCCCCCACCTGACTTGTGCTCTCTCTCTCAAAAATAAATAAAATTTTTTAAAAAATATTCTCAAGATAATAGAATGCTCTTAAAAATAGAGAAAAATTTAAAGTAACAGGTAATATGTTCACCTGTATCTTTTACATTTCAAATAGGTTTGCATTATTTCTTTTGACCCACACTTTGACATAGCCAACAGTGAGATAAACTCCCATGTCCAGAAGGTAGACTACATAAATCTCTATAAGCAGGCAGTCCACATAAGGTACAGAGAGACCTGTCAAGAGTTGAAGAAGGCTGCATTGTATTCACAGCCCAACCAAAAGACCTCTGTAGTCCCACTTGATTTGAAAATTTGAAGGGCTTCTTCAGTGATTACAGTGGGAAAATGATTTTATCAAATCTTCAAGGCAATTTGTCCTCTGAAAAGAAATAAATCAGTTAAGACACTCAAGATTGAGTTTTAGTAAACTAATAATAAATTAGTTTACTAATAGTAAAGTATTAGTTTCAGTAAACATTGGTTTGATTCACTGAAAAAAAGTTAGGTTTTGCTGATAAAAATACCCTATATTCTTGCTCTTTCCTATTAAAATGAAGATTGGTTGTATCCTATAGGTCAGTTGCTTCTGTACAAGTTTCAGTTTAAATTAGGGCTTGGTGCAAAATTTACAGGGACTGTTGGGAGTAATTATGAAGTCAGAATTTTAGGCATATCCAATTGTTTTCCAGAATGAGTAATTTTTCTTTGGGATCATTTACAAAGTATCACTCTCAATCATCTTTTTGTCAGAAATTAGAATGACTGTTTACATATATCATCAGGAAAGTCCCGCAGGAGCATAGCTATCAACAGAACAATTTCAGGATGAATGAAATCAGCCTATGTTTACCATTATCCAAGAGCTGGTGCTCAGCTTGAAAAACTCTCACACTCATGCTTCAACACCCATGCCTCCTCCCCTGAGGAGCCTTCCTTGACTCCCTCAGAGTTGGATAATCCCTCTTTTGTGTAGCCAGAATAGTCTGCATGTTCACCTATCAAAGTACTTACCTCATTACTGTGATATATTTGTCTCTCCCAGTGGACTAGGAACCCTCTAGATATTTTTATTGTTTTTTATTTTTTTAATTAAAAAGTACCACATGCTTATGATAGAAGAGGAAGGAGGAGGAGGAAAATGAATACCAGCAAGAGGAAGAGGAGGAAGAGGAGGAAACAATATAAAATAATAAGTAACTTTTCCTCCTAACTCAGATCCCAGTACTTCCCAGAAGCAAACTCTCCCAACAGTTTTTGCATATCTTCCTGGATTGATTGAGTGATTGATTGATTTTTTAAAGATTTTATTTATTTATTTGACAGTAGGAGAGAAAGAGTGAGAGAAAACACAAGCAGGGGGAGCAGCAGAGGGAGAGGGAGAAGCAGGCTCCCCACTGAGCAGGGAGCCTGATGTGGGGCTCCATCCCAGGACCCTGGGATCATGACGTAAGCCAAAGGTAGACGCTTAACCAACTCAGCCACCCAGGCACCCCTTGCTGGATTTATTCATGTAAGTACAAACATACATATGCAAGTGTTTATTTTTCCTTTTCAAAAAATGCAAACAGAACATTTCACAGTCAGCAAGATATTCTGGCACCAGGCATTGTGCTAGGAACACAGTAGATGCTCAATATATGTTGACTAAGCTGGGGATTACCAAGGTTCCTGGTTTCTAGACAGTCCTTTGGCCGTTTGATTATCTCCCTTCCTTCCCCTGCCACTTCACCCCCTTGGGTATTAGAGAGATAAAACTCAAAGCAGTCGATTTTACTACCTGGAAGCAGAAGTTCAGTAAAGACAAGAGAAGATTAATATTCTCAGCTAAAATACACATGTATTTCAATTTTCTCTACTGCTCCATCCACTAATGGTTCCAGATAATAGAGAACTGTATCTTTGAAAACTATACTCATGATATAGATTATTTACTGTAAACTCTGTAATATAAAGATCATGAAGTAAGGAATGACTCCTTCGTGATATTAAGTAATCTTTATATTAGTGATCCATATATTAGTACTAAGCTACTACTTTGCTTAGTAGCACATATTACTAATGACATTGTTAATAAGACTTCTGTTATTTATGCTTTCAGGACTGGAGTGCTATGCTGGTTGATTCTGTCATTACCATTTTTTGCTTTGTTTTGTCTTTTTTCTCCATCTTAGTATCCCCAGAAGAATCATAACTTTTCACAAAGGCATCTAATTTCTTAACCTCGAAGCAGAAGAGAAACATTTTTCAAATTTTCCTATGATAGTCAAGGCGGGCGGGGTGGGGGGTTGCTGAATGTATATACTTAGATGAATTAAACTCAGACCTTCTCTGGTTGGATGTGTGAGCTGCCCAGACAAAGATGAAGGTTAACGTAGTTTAAGGATGAAATATAGACCATCCTGTGCAAAACCACTGTGTTGCAGTTTAATTAAAAGAATTCATTAAAGTGGTGCCCTATCCAGGGTAATTAGTATGCGTAATTTATGCGTTGCCTAATACACAAGGGCAGTAGCTTGAATAATAAACTCAAGTTAACCTTAAGTGGAAGAGATTGAATGGTCAGATGTTTATTTAGCTCAGGTTTGCTCACGAGTTAAGGTTAAAGAGGTGAAATTCAGTTATAGTTAATTAATTAATTTCTCAGATTTTCTTCATGAAAATCCTGCCTGCTCAATTGGGTAAAAGTTTAGTCAAAGGTGGACAGCACTATTTTTATTCATTAGCTATTTTTTGACATGTCCTCTAGGAAATTAATAACCATTTGAAAGAACAAATTTAAGAGAAGTGCAAAGAGAGAAAATAAGACCCCCACCCCCCCAAAAAAAGGTAGAGCTGGTCTGGGGTCTTTGCCCACAGAAAGAACAAAACAAGGACAGGGGCACCTGGGTGGCTCAGTTGGTTAAACGTTTAACTCCTGATTTTGGCTCAGGTCATGATCTCAGTGTGGTGAGATCAAACCCTGTGTCAGGCTTCACACTGGGTGTGGACCCTGACTGAGATTCTCCCTCCCTCTGCCCCCTCCCGTTCTCCAAAAAAAAAAAAAAAAAAAAAAAAAAAAAATTTAAAAGAGAATAAAACCAGGACAGATTCCAAGATTATGAAAATTTTGGGCCTGGGGGCACCTGGGTGGCTCAGTCGGTTAAGCGTCTGCCTTCGGCTCAGGTCATGATCCCAGGGGCCTGGGAACGAGCCCCGCATCGGGCTCCTTGCTCCACGGGGGAGTCTGCTTCTCCCCCTCCCCCTGCTTCTCCCCCTGCTTGTGCTCTCTCTCTCAGATAAATAAAATCTTTAAAAAAAAAATGTGGGGCCTGACAAGGACAAGGGTATCCAGTTTTTTTTTTCAACAATGGGCCATGCATTTAGGAATTCCTATATGTATTTAAGCTTCGCTATTTTTTATTGACAGGAGTAGCAAGAGTCCGTGCTTGTCAGGTGTGTAATCACAGATAGGCACCGGTCCTTATGCAAGTTCTGTTTATTCCCTTCATTAGAAATACTTCATCATGCCCCAATTCTGTGATGTAATTTTGTGGAATTAAACTCGGAGAGTTCAAGAATACGCAATCAACTGCATTCGGCTTCAATTACAATGACTTTAAAAAAAAAAAAGATTTATTTTTAAGGAATCTCTATGCCCGATGTGGGGCTTGAACTCACAACCCTGAGATCAAGAGTCACATGTTCTACCAACCCAGACAGCCAGGCACCTTTCGCAAGACAACAGGCTCCTCACCCAGTGGTTGTGACAGGAAATGGTGAGGCCTGAGGAATCTATTGGTTCATGGGAGGAAGCTAATTAGGTGAATTGGTACTGACTGATTTGCTTTATTGGTAGCTGCATGTAGGTAGGAGTTCTGAGGTTTAAGAATTGGGATAAGTCAGGAAAGATCGAAGTTAATTTGTTTTTTGGACCGGAAAGACCAAGGACTGGAATAAAGACAACAAAAGCTATCAATTATCTGATATTTCTTAAGCTCCAATTATGTGCAAAGCACTGGGCCAGTCTCTGGGCCTCCATATTGAATCTAAGCATAAGACACAGGTATCTTCCTCCCCAGCCCACACCAGTTACCCTAGGACTAATGGTCTAGTTGGATGTTCAGACAGAAGCAAGTGAATATAACCAGCTAAAACCAGCCACACATGACAGCTGGTTTTAGAGTTACATAAATCATGGACTTCCTTAATATGAGAGCCATTTCTCCCTTTGTGGAACTGCCATTCCTCCATTCCACATCATTCCAGTGCGCTGCCAACCACCCCAGCCCCACCTGCCCACATGGTGAGCACATGGCCTAAGCTAGGTCAATCAGATTGTCTCTTCTGTAAATTTGGATTTTGAGTCAAGAGAGACAGAGGGGAAGGAAAGAGTTGGCATTAAGCCATTCAGTGACCATTCCCAAAGAGCTGCAGAGATCCCTGTGGCTGCTATGGGTCGTTTTCAGAAAGTGATATGTTCAAACTCTTCCATTTTGTGATCTTAACAGTATTTTGGCAAAATCCTATTTGCCTCAGCCAGAGTTAGTTTCTGTGGCACGAAACCAAAGACAACAAATGATCCTGCAGTTCAGAGATGGAAGAACTTATTTCCAGTTGGAGTGGTGTTGAGGAACAGTGTAGAGAGATGGTGCAGTACACTAGATTCCAGTATGGTTTGCCAAATACTCGCTGTCTACAAGGTACTGGATACACGAAATATGCAATTCTGCAGGAAACACAACAAATATCTCCATATTATAGATGGGGAATCTGAGGCTCAGGAAAGCTCTGTGACTTACCTGAAGCCATACTGTTAGCAAGTGGGAAAGCTGAGACTTGAACCTAGGACTTCCTAACCCGAAGGCCTGTGTTCCTTCCGCACACCAAGTGATTCTCCAGCTTGTGGCCTTAGGCAAATCACTTAGCCTCTATACACTTTGGGTTCCTTCGTGGTAAAACTTGGAAGATAACAGCTGCCCTGTGTCCCCTGCAGGGCTGTTGTGAGGATCAAAGGGGAGAATGTCTGTGAAAGCACTTTGAAGGCTGTCACACTATCCAAATACTTGTAAAGGCTTCCTATTGTTAGGTGGAACTCCAACTAGGATGGGCCAGATGCTGAGAGGGGATAAGAGAGAGGCTGGAATAGGGTGTGATCACAGGAATGGGGCTCTGGGAGAGAAGTGGGGAAGTCCTGGGAGACGAAAAAATCCCAGGGGAGGTAGGGGCCAGCAGGTGCAGGCCTGAAGAGTTTGATTCACCAATCCAAAAAACTTAAGACCCAGGTTTGTGGAGTTGGAAGTTTGAAATGGATGGTTTGAAAATCAATAAAAGGAAGTGGTACTTTGACATAGTGAGTAAAGGAAAAGTCTTATCTTCAAGAGGTTTGAGGCATTTTCACATCCATCATCTCATCACGACTTCTCTACAACCC